>NC_092096.1:73885820-74025820 GCF_045679555.1 Salvelinus alpinus
ATCTACACTAATACAGACAGACCTCCACACCTTCCATCTACACTGATAGACAGACCTCCACACCTTCCATCTACACTGATACAGACAGACCTCCACACCTTCCATCTACACTAATACAGACAGACCTCCACACCTTCCATCTACACTGATACAGACAGACCTCCTCACCTTCCATCTACACTGATACAGACAGACATCCACACCTTCCATCTACACTAATACAGACAGACCTTCACACCTTCCATCTACACTAATACAGACAGACCTCCACACCTTCCATCTACACTGATACAGACAGACCTCCACACCTTCCATCTACACTGATACAGACAGACCTTCACACCTTCCATCTACACTAATACAGACAGACCTCCACACCTTCCATCTACACTAATACAGACAGACCTCCTCACCTTCCATCTACACTAATACAGACAGACCTTCACACCTTCCATCTACACTAATACAGACAGACCTCCACACCTTCCATCTACACTGATACAGACAGACCTCCTCACCTTCCATCTACACTGATACAGACAGACCTCCACACCTTCCATCTACACTAATACAGACAGACCTCCTCACCTTCCATCTACACTGATACAGACAGACCTCCACACCTTCCATCTACACCAATACAGACAGACCTCCACACCTTCCATCTACACTGATACAGACAGACCTCCTCACCTTCCATCTACACTAATACAGACAGACCTCCTCACCTTCCATCTACACTAATACAGACAGACCTCCACACCTTCCATCTACACTGATACAGACAGACCTCCACACCTTCCATCTACACTAATACAGACAGACCTCCACACCTTCCATCTACACTAATAGACAGACCTCCACACCTTCCATCTACACTGATACAGACAGACCTCCTCACCTTCCATCTACACTGATACAGACAGACCTCCACACCTTCCATCTACACTAATACAGACAGACCTCTACACCTTCCATCTACACTGATACAGACAGACCTCCTCACCTTCCATCTACACTAATACAGACAGACCTCTACACCTTCCATCTACACTGATAGACAGACCTCCACACCTTCCATCTACACTGATACAGACAGACCTCCTCACCTTCCATCTACACTAATACAGACAGACCTCCACACCTTCCATCTACACTGATAGACAGACCTCCTCACCTTCCATCTACACTGATACAGACAGACCTCTACACATTCCATCTACACTAATACAGACAGACCTCCTCACCTTCCATCTACACTGATACAGACAGACCTCCACACCTTCCATCTACACTAATACAGACAGACCTTCACACCTTCCATCTACACTGATACAGACAGACCTCCACACCTTCCATCTACACTAATACAGACAGACCTCCACACCTTCCATCTACACTGATACAGACAGACCTCTACACCTTCCATCTACACTAATACAGACAGACCTCCACACCTTCCATCTACACTGATACAGACAGACCTCCACACCTTCCATCTACACTAATACAGACAGACCTCCACACCTTCCATCTACACTAATACAGACAGACCTCCACACCTTCCATCTACACTAATACAGACAGACCTCCACACCTTCCATCTACACTAATACAGACAGACCTCCAAACCTTCCATCTACACTAATACAGACAGACCTCTACACCTTCCATCTACACTGATACAGACAGACCTCCACACCTTCCATCTACACTAATACAGACAGACCTCCACACCTTCCATCTACACTAATACAGACAGACCTCCTCACCTTCCATCTACACTAATACAGACAGACCTCCACACCTTCCATCTACACTAATACAGACAGACCTCCACATCTTCCATCTACACTGATACAGACAGACCTCTACACCTTCCATCTACACTGATACAGACAGACCTCCACACCTTCCATCTACACTAATACAGACAGACCTCTACACCTTCCATCTACACTAATACAGACAGACCTCTACACCTTCCATCTACACTAATACAGACAGACCTCCTCACCTTCCATCTACACTAATACAGACAGATCTCTACACCTTCCATCTACACTGATACAGACAGACCCCCACACCTTCCATCTACACTAATACAGACAGACCTTCACACCTTCCATCTACACTGATACAGACAGACCTCCACACCTTCCATCTACACTAATACAGACAGACCTCCACACCTTCCATCTACACTAATACAGACAGACCTCCACACCTTCCATCTACACTGATAGACAGACCTCCACACCTTCCATCTACACTAATACAGACAGACCTCCACACCTTCCATCTACACTGATAGACCTACACACCTTCCATCTACACTGATACAGACAGACCTCCTCACCTTCCATCTACACTAATACAGACAGACCTCCTCACCTTCCATCTACACTGATACAGACAGACCTCTACACCTTCCATCTACACTAATACAGACAGACCTCCACACCTTCCATCTACACTAATACAGACAGACCTCCACACCTTCCATCTACACTAATACAGACAGACCTCCACACCTTCCATCTACACTGATACAGACAGACCTCCTCACCTTCCATCTACACTGATACAGACAGACCTCCTCACCTTCCATCTACACTAATACAGACCTCCACACCTTCCATCTACACTAATACAGACAGACCTCCACACCTTCCATCTACACTAATACAGACAGACCTCCACACCTTCCATCTACACTGATAGACAGACCTCCTCACCTTCCATCTACACTAATACAGACAGATCTCCACACCTTCCATCTACACTGATAGACAGACCTCCACACCTTCCATCTACACTGATAGACAGACCTCTACACCTTCCATCTACACTAATACAGACAGACCTCTACACCTTCCATCTACACTAATACAGACAGACCTCCACACTTTCCATCTACACTGATAGACAGACCTCCACACCTTCCATCTACACTAATACAGACAGACCTCCACACCTTCCATCTACACTAATACAGACAGACCTCCACACCTTCCACCTACACTAATACAGACAGACCTCCACACCTTCCATCTACACTGATAGACAGACCTCCACACCTTCCATCTACACTAATACAGACAGACCTCCACACCTTCCATCTACACTAATACAGACAGACCTCCACACCTTCCACCTACACTGATAGACAGACCTCCACACCTTCCATCTACACTAATACAGACAGACCTCCACACCTTCCATCTACACTAATACAGACAGACCT
The DNA here is from genome assembly GCF_045679555.1 of Salvelinus alpinus. Lineage (NCBI taxonomy): Eukaryota > Metazoa > Chordata > Actinopteri > Salmoniformes > Salmonidae > Salvelinus > Salvelinus alpinus. The sequence goes on from NC_092096.1 coordinate 73,889,068, forward strand.
CCACACCTTCCATCTACACTAATACAGACAGACCTCCTCACCTTCCATCTACACTGATACAGACAGACCTCCACACCTTCCATCTACACTAATACAGACAGACCTCTACACCTTCCATCTACACTAATACAGACAGACCTCTACACCTTCCATCTATACTAATACAGACAGACCTCCTCACCTTCCATCTACACTGATACAGACAGACCTCCACACCTTCCATCTACACTAATACAGACAGACCTCCACACCTTCCATCTAAACTAATACAGACAGACCTCCTCACCTTCCATCTACACTAATACAGACAGACCTCCACACCTTCCATCTACACTAATACAGACAGACCTCCACACCTTCCATCTACACTGATACAGACAGACCTCCACACTTTCCATCTAAACTGATACAGACAGACCTCTACACCTTCCATCTACACTAATACAGACAGACCTCCACACCTTCCATCTACACTAATACAGACAGACCTCTACACCTTCCATCTACACTAATACAGACAGACCTCTACACCTTCCATCTACACTAATACAGACAGACCTCCACACCTTCCATCTACACTGATAGACAGACCTCCTCACCTTCCATCTACACTGATACAGACAGACCTCTACACCTTCCATCTACACTAATACAGACAGACCTCCACACCTTCCATCTACACTGATAGACAGACCTCCTCACCTTCCATCTACACTGATACAGACAGACCTCTACACCTTCCATCTACACTAATACAGACAGACCTCCTCACCTTCCATCTACACTGATACAGACAGACCTTCACACCTTCCATCTACACTGATACAGACAGACCTTCACACCTTCCATCTACACTAATACAGACAGACCTCTACACCTTCCATCTACACTGATACAGACAGACCTCCACACCTTCCATCTACACTAATACAGACAGACCTCCTCACCTTCCATCTACACTAATACAGACAGACCTCTACACCTTCCATCTACACTGATACAGACAGAACTCCACACCTTCCATCTACACTAATACAGACAGACCTCCTCACCTTCCATCTACACTAATACAGACAGACCTCCACACCTTCCATCTACACTAATACAGACAGACCTCTACACCTTCCATCTACACTAATACAGACATACCTCCACACCTTCCATCTACACTAATACAGACAGACCTCCTCACCTTCCATCTACACTAATACAGAGAGACCTCCACACCTTCCATCTACACTGATACAGACAGACCTCTACACCTTCCATCTACACTGATACAGACAGACCTCCATACCTTCCATCTACACTAATACAGACAGACCTCCTCACCTTCCATCTACACTAATACAGACAGACCTCCACACCTTCCATCTACACTGATACAGACAGAAATCTACACCTTCCATCTACACTGATACAGACAGACCTCCACACCTTCCATCTACACTAATACAGACAGACCTCCTCACCTTCCATCTACACTAATACAGACAGACCTCCACACCTTCCATCTACACTAATACAGACAGACCTCTACACCTTCCATCTACACTAATACAGACAGACCTCCACACCTTCCATCTACACTAATACAGACAGACCTCCTCACCTTCCATCTACACTAATACAGACAGACCTCCACACCTTCCATCTACACTGATACAGACAGACCTCTACACCTTCCATCTACACTGATACAGACAGAACTCCACACCTTCCATCTACACTAATACAGACAGACCTCCTCACCTTCCATCTACACTAATACAGACAGACCTCCACACCTTCCATCTACACTAATACAGACAGACCTCTACACCTTCCATCTACACTAATACAGACAGACCTCCTCACCTTCCATCTACACTAATACAGACAGACCTCCACACCTTCCATCTACACTAATACAGACAGACCTCCACACCTTCCATCTACACTAATACAGACAGACCTCCACACCTTCTATCTACACTGATACAGACAGACCTCTACACCTTCCATCTACACTAATACAGACAGACCTCCACACCTTCCATCTACACTAATACAGACAGACCTCCACACCTTCCATCTACACTAATACAGACAGACCTCCTCACCTTCCATCTACACTAATACAGACAGACCTCCACACCTTCCATCTACACTAATACAGACAGACCTCCTCACCTTCCATCTACACTGATAGACAGACCTCCACACCTTCCATCTACACTAATACAGACAGACCTCCACACCTTCCATCTACACTAATACAGACAGACCTCTACACCTTCCATCTACACTAATACAGACTGACCTCTACACCTTCCACCTACACTGATAGACAGTTTTTCCCTTGTAATGCCAGTCACTCAATTAGCCATGTCAGGTAAAACAAATGTAGATTGGTAAGTTAGTCTAGCGGCTTGCTATCTAAACGGGTAGTTAGCATGGTGGGTGGATGGGTTTGGATGTGGGTATGCAGACCCACAAGCCACAGGGCCCCCTCGTGACGAGTTCCAGTTTTTCGTGTCCCAACCCCCGACCCCGTGACAGAAACGCTGAGAGAAAGAAGACAACGGGTGGAGAAGAAGAACAACAAAAACCCCGGAGGACTGTAAAACCAACCAGAGACGTTTGGGGATGTTACTTCCTCTTCCTGTGGTCCCCCAACATTCCAAACAGGAAGTGAAGTGTATTTTGGGAGGAGACTGTTGGATGTGATGACGTCATCATTGCCACTCTGTCTTAGATGTGTTAAACACACTTTACATGACACACAGCCTCTCTCCCTCAACACGTGTGTGTGCTTATGTATGTTCTTAACGTGTGTGTGTGTGTTCGTTCAGATGCCCTGTAATATAATGATACGCCTTCTGTACATTTGGCCACAGTGGGGCGCTGCTGTAACAGCTATGGCCCTGCTGTTTAAATACAAGCTGTGTGTGTGTGTGTGTGTGTGTGCGCGTGTGCGTGTGCGTGTGCGTGTGCGTGTGTGTGTGTGTGTGTGTTTATGCTTTCAAGGTCTGTATGATACATTCCAGGTGTTTGTAATTTTCTAAGAGTATTTTTCTACTGCTTTTTGTATGTGGTGTGTGTGTATGTGGTGTGTGTGTATGGGGTGTGTGTGTGTATGTGGGGCGTGTGTATTTGTGTGTGTGTGTGCCTGTGTGTGTGTGTGAGCACGTTTTAGTCCCTAAAGTGACAGGGACTTTCTGGCCTCTTCCCTGTCACTACACAGTGATAATGTATACTATAGGACATATGTACTGTCCATGGATAATGCTGTAGCTATATATATATATATATATGATAGATAATGTTTAAAGCCGTCTGACATACTCGTGTCTGTGTGTAAAAGTAGGGCTTCGTCCCAAATGGCACCCTATTCCCTATATAGTGCACTACTTTAGACCAGAGCCCTATAGAACCCTATTCCCTATATAGTGCACTACTTTAGACCAGAGCCCTATAGAACCCTATTCCCTATATAGTGCACTACTTTAGACCAGAGCCCTATAGAACCCTATTCCCTATATAGTGCACTACTTTAGACCAGAGCCCTATAGAACCCTATTCCCTATATAGTGCACTACTTTAGACCAGAGCCCTATATAACCCTATTCCCTATATAGTGCACTACTTTAGACCAGAGCCCTATAGAACCCTGTTCCCTATATAGAGCACTACTTGATAAATAATGACACCCTATTCCCTATATAATCATTAGTAATGACACCCTATTCCCTATTATAATGCAGTAGTCCACTATAGGTAATAGGGTACATATGGGACCGGCCCCATATATATGGCTTCATATCCTGTCTCACTATTAAACACTGGAAAACAATACACTCCTGATCTCTGTGATGTTCTCGTTTCTAACACACACACACACACCATGAAAACACACACACACACACACACACCGTGAACACACACACACACCATAAACATATACACACCAGGTCCCACAACTGCACTGCTCCTCCATCACTGAGAGGAGCGAGAAGTGGTGGAGCTCAGAGAGCTAGTCCACACAATCCAGACAGAACATACCCACAAAACAGACCAGCACAACACACCCCCCAACAACACCCGGAGGGCGGACGGTGGAGATGGACGGCTGTCTGAGAGAGCTGGCTGCTCTACAGACTGAGGTGAGAGAGCTGGCTGCTCTACAGACTGAGGTGAGAGAACTGGCTGCTCTACAGACTGAGGTGAGAGAACTGGCTGCTCTACAGACTGAGGTGAGAGAACTGGCTGCTCTACAGACTGAGGTGAGAGAACTGGCTGCTCTACAGACTGAGGTGAGAGAACTGGCTGCTCTACAGACTGAGGTGAGAGAACTGGCTGCTCTACAGACTGAGGTGAGAGAACTGGCTGCTCTACAGACTGAGGTGAGAGAACTGGCTGCTCTACAGACTGAGGTGAGAGAACTGGCTGCTCTACAGACTGAGGTGAGAGAACTGGCTGCTCTACAGACTGAGGTGAGAGAACTGGCTGCTCTACAGACTGAGGTGAGAGAACTGGCTGCTCTACAGACTGAGGTGAGAGAACTGGCTGCTCTACAGACTGAGGTGAGAGAACTGGCTGCTCTACAGACTGAGGTGAGAGAACTGGCTGCTCTACAGACTGAGGTGAGAGAACTGGCTGCTCTACAGACTGAGGTGAGAGAACTGGCTGCTCTACAGACTGAGGTGAGAGAACTGGCTGCTCTACAGACTGAGGTGAGAGAACTGGCTGCTCTACAGACTGAGGTGAGAGAACTGGCTGCTCTACAGACTGAGGTGAGAGAACTGGCTGCTCTACAGACTGAGGTGAGAGAACTGGCTGCTCTACAGACTGAGGTGAGAGAACTGGCTGCTCTACAGACTGAGGTGAGAGAACTGGCTGCTCTAGCAGACTGAGGTGAGAGAACTGGCTGCTCTACAGACTGAGGTGAGAGAACTGGCTGCTCTACAGACTGAGGTGAGAGAACTGGCTGCTCTACAGACTGAGGTGAGAGAACTTAGAGGCACACATGGCACTGAATGAAGGAGGTGACAAAGCTGAGGTGAGACAGAGAACAGGACGCTCCCCCAGAGAAGCCAGCAGAACAGCCCACCTCAGACCCGGACCACAACCTCAACACCACAATGGGACAGACGACACAGGACCCACCAACCCAGCAGATTTCAAAAAAGCTTTTAACTCAATTTGGCATGAGTGTCTGCTATACAAATTGATGGAAAGCGGTGTTAGGGGAAAACATACGTTGTAAAATCCATGTACACAAACAAGTGTGCGGTTAAAATTGGCAAAAAACACATCTTTCCACAGGGCCGTGGAAGGTTGGCTGGTGGTCCACTCACCAACCAAGATTTCACAAAATGGGACAAACACCAAATTGAGACTCTGCATGCAGAATTCTGCAAAAATATCCTCCGTGTACAACATAAAACAAATAATGCAGAGCAGAATAAGGCCGATACCCGCTAATTATCAAAATCCAGAAAAGAGACGTTAAATTCTACAACCACCTAAAATCAAATAAAATGTTCAAATCAAATGTATTTATAAAGCCCTTCTTACATCAGCTGATATCTCAAAGTGCTGTACAGAAACCCAGCCGAAAACCCCAAACAGCAAGCAATGCAGGTGTAGAAGCGATTCCCAAACCTTCCATAAAAAGCTATCACCTACAGCGAGATGAACCTGGAGAAGAGTCCTCTAAGCAAGCTGGTCCTGGGGCTCTGTTCACAAACATAAACACACCCCACAGAGCCACAGGACAGCAACATAATTAGACCCAACCAAATCAACTAAAAGATAATTCTTTCCAATGTGTCGAGTAATTAACAAAAAAACAGAGCAAACTAGAATGCTATTTGTCCTTAAACAGAGAGTACACAGTGGCAGAATACCTGACCACTGTGACTGACCTAAACTTAAGGAAATCTTTGACTATGTACAGACTCAGTGAGCATAGCCTTGCTATTGAGAAAGGCCGCCGTAGGCAGACCTAGCTCTCAAGAGAAGACAGGCTATGTGCACACTGCCCACAAAATGAGGTGGAAACTGAGCTGCACTTCCTAACCTCCTGCCCAATGTATGACCATATTAGAGACACATATTTCCATCAGATTACCTTGCTATTGAGAAAGGCCGCCGTAGGCAGACCTGGCTCTCAAGAGAAGACAGGCTATGTGCACACTGCCCACAAAATGAGGTGGAAACTGAGCTGCACTTCCTAACCTCCTGCCAAATGTATAACCATATTAGAGACACATATTTCCCTCAGATTACACAGATCTACAAAGAATTTGAAAACAAACCCAATTTTGAATCCCAGGGGTGTCAGAGGTGAAAATCACAATAAAATAAGACAGCGGGAACACAAGTTATTATTTAATGAAGGAGAAATACAACTTAAAGGCCTCTCGGTTAACGGGTGGGTCACTCTGTGTCCGGCAGCTCCTCGCACCGCCTGTGTTAACAGGTGGGTCACTCTGTGTCCGGCAGCACCGCCTGTGTTAACGGCTGGGTCACTCTGTGTCCGGCAGCTCCTCGCACCGCCTGTGTTAACGGCTGGGTCAGTCTGTGTCCGGCAGCACCGCCTGTGTTAATGAACAAAAAGATGAGTCTGGGGTTTCTTGCTCTCACGCCGGGTGATGTGTTGGTCCTCTTCCTTTGGGGGAATTTTATTTTCCCTTTTGTACTTTAACTATTTGCACATCGTTACAACACTGTATATAGGTAACTTATGTGAGTGCAATGTTTCACTTTTGTTAAAAACATTTTTTTCACTTGCTTTGGCGATGTTTCCCATGCCAATAAAGCCCCTTTAAATGTATTCGGGATCGGTGTCACTTCCACGGGACGGTTGAGCTAACGTAGGCTAATGCAATTAGCATGAGGTTGTAAGTAATAAGAACATTTCCCAGTACATAGACATATCTGATATGGGCAGAAAGCGTACATTTTTGTAAATCTAACTGGACTGTCCAATTTACAGTAGCTATTACAGTGAAATAATACCATGCTATTGTTTGAGGAGAATGCACAGTTATGAACTTGAAAAGTTATTAATAAAAAAATTAGGCAGTCTTGATACAACATTTTGAACTGAAATTAAATGGTTCATTGGATCAGTCTAACACTTTGCACATACACTGCTGCCATCTAGTGCCCAAAATCTAAATTGCACCTGGGCTGGAATAATACATAATATTCTTTCTCTTGCCTTTCAAAGATGACGGTATAAAAAAAAATACAAAAGAACGGTGTTTTTTTTTCTTTGTATTTTCTTTTACCAGATCTATTGTGTTATATTCTCCTACATTCCTTTCATATTTCCGCAAAATTCAGTGTTTCCTTTCAAATGGTACCAAGAATATGATTACTCTCTTTACCCTGAGTTGCAGGCAGTTATATTTGGGTATGTCAATTAGAGAGGGAGGGAGAGGGAGAGGGAGGGAGAGGGAGAGAGAGAGAGAGAGAGAGAGAGAGAGAGAGAGAGAGAGAGAGAGAGAGAGAGAGAGAGAGAGAGAGAGAGAGAGAGAGAGAGAGAGAGAGAGAGAGAGAGAGAGAGAGAGAGAGAGAGAGAGAGAGAGAGAGAGAGAGAGAGAGAGAGAGAGAGAGAGAGATCTCTCTCACTCCAGTGAAGTGAAAATAGGATAGACCAGTCTTGTTTATTTTAAGGCCACCACACTTCATCTCCCGGGAGACCAGACTGTTAACAGCACTTTGAATACATTCCCTTACAAGCTGTTAGCTGGGTGGATCTGTTATTCTCCATCAGATCAGACCGCTCACACTATTAACGATAGCTACCCGTAACCTCTCTCGTCTCTCTCTTCCATCATGAGCGAGCCTAGGAATGTCTCCAACATCCCGGTCGGCGGCTGGAACTTTACTAACATCACTAACCAGTTTGTCCAGCCGGTTTGGCTCCTCTCTCTCTGGACGGTCGCCTACAGTCTCGTCCTGTTGGTCTCGGTGAGCGGGAACGTAATCGTTATATGGATCATCCTTGCGCACAAACAGATGCGCACAGTGACAAACTACTTCCTATTGAACCTGGCCCTCGCGGACACGTCCATGGCGGCCTTCAACTCGTTCGTGAACTTCGTTTACGCTGCGCACGGGGACTGGTACTTCGGGCTCGCCTACTGCAAGTTCCACAACTTCCTTCCGGTGACAGCGGTGTTCGCCAGCATCTATTCCATGGTGGCCATCGCCGTGGACCGGTGAGAAAGATGTATTCTGTTATGCTGTTTTTGTACCTCACATCACATAGAGAGATAATGAACTCCTCCATGGAGTAAAATAAAGCAGTTGAATCACAGGCATTAAGGTTCCAGGATATCTAGCGAATTAAACTCCCCTCCATGGGTAAGGACCATCCTGATGACTCCACCAACGGAGCAGAGACCAGGCTTTGTGGAATCTAGCTCCGACTACATCGATTCGCCCTCAAAATGTTTATTATGAAATGCTCACCTTCTACATATGTTTGCTGTTGCTCTATGATGTGCCAATTGAATATCAACATAGAGGGAAGGTACAGAGATGGAGAGGTAGAGAGATGGAGGGGGTAGAGAGATGGAGAGGGAGAAGGGGTAGAGAGATGGAGAGGGGGTAGAGAGATGGAGAGGGAGAGGGGGTAGAGAGATGGAGAGGGTAAGGGGGTAGAGAGATGGAGGGGTAGAGAGATGGAGAGGGGGTAGAGAGATGGCGAGGGAGAGGGGGTAGAGAGATGGAGAGGGTAAGGGGGTAGAGAGATGGAGGGGTAGAGAGATGGAGAGGGAGAGGGGGTAGAGAGATGGCGAGGGAGAGGGGGTAGAGAGATGGAGAGGGTAAGGGGGTAGAGAGATGGAGGGGTAGAGAGATGGAGAGGGAGAGGGGGTAGAGAGATGGCGAGGGGGAGGGGGTAGAGAGATGGAGAGGGTAAGGGGGTAGAGAGATGGAGGGGTAGAGAGATGGAGAGGGAGAGGGGGTAGAGAGATGGCGAGGGAGAGGGGGTAGAGAGATGAAGAGGGAGAGGGGGTACATAGGTGGGCGTTTCATTTTTTATATTTTTTGAAGTATTGACCTTGAGGGCGAATCGATGTAGTCTGAGCTAGATTCCACAAAGCCTGGTCTCTGCTCCGTTGGTGGAGTCATCAGGATGGTCCTTACCCATGGAGGGGTGTTCAGGATGTCAGAATATAATCAGGCCTGTGACAAGACCACTGAGCTTGACATCAACCCCAGACCCCTAGGCAGGTGTTGATGTCTGAAAATAGGATGCCGATGACAATTCCTCCAAGGCATCATGTCTGCCACTCCAGTGTGCGTGTCAACAGAAAGGGGTCTGTCCTAAAGGGAAGATCAGCTGTGTAGAGGTCAAGATCCAGAGAATGGATGCAGAGAGAAAGAGAGAGAGCGAGAAAGAGGATGGAAATAGGACAGAGAGGGGAAAGAGGGAAGAGAGATGGAGAGGGGATAGGGGTACAGAGATGGAGATAGAGGGAGAGAGAAGAAGGGGGCTAAAGAGATGGAGAGAGAGAGATGGAGAAGGGAAGGGGTAGAGAGAGGGAGAGAGATGGAGAGAGAGAGATGAAGGGGAGAGAGATGGAGAGAGATGGAGAAGGGAAGGGGTAGAGAGATGGACAGGGAGAGAGATGGAGAGAGAGAGATGAAGGGGAGAGAGATGGAGAAGGGAAGGGGTAGAGAGATGGACAGGGAGAGAGATGGAGAGAGAGAGATGAAGGGGTAGAGAGATGGAGATGGAGAGGGTAAGGGATAGAGAGATGGAGAGGGAGAGAGATGGAGAGAGAGAGATGAAGGGGAGAGAGATGGAGAGAGATGGAGAAGGGAAGGGGTAGAGAGATGGACAGGGAGAGAGGTGGAGAGAGAGAGATGAAGGGGTAGAGAGATGGAGATGGAGAGGGTAAGGGATAGAGAGATGGAGAGGGAGAGAGATGGAGAGAGAGAGATGAAGGGGAGAGAGATGGAGAGAGATGGAGAAGGGAAGGGGTAGAGAGATGGACAGGGAGAGAGATGGAGAGAGAGAGATGAAGGGGAGAGAGATGGAGATGGAAGGGGGCAGGACAGGAACAAGTAAAAGGCCATAGGGGTCTAGACAAGGATGAGTGGTCCTGCTGGTCCTCAAACACCCCTTCACTTCCATCTGGCTGGTCTCCCATCCAGGGACTGACCTGGACAACCGCTGTTTAGCCTCAGGAGATCCTCAGTGGGAGGCAGACACCCCTTCACTTCCATCTGGCTGGTCTCCCATCCAGGGACTGACCTGGACAACCGCTGTTTAGCCTCAGGAGATCCTCAGTGGGAGGCAGACACCCCTTCACTTCCATCTGGCTGGTCTCCCATCCAGGGACTGACCTGGACAACCCCTGTAGCTTCAGGAGATCCTCAGTGGGGGGCAGACACCCCTTCACTTCCATCTGGCTGGTCTCCCATCCAGGGACTGACCTGGACAACCCCTGCTTAGCTTCAGGAGTTCCTCAGTGGGGGGCAGACACCCCTTCACTTCCATCTGGCTGGTCTCCCATTGTGGGGGGCAGTGGGGGGCAGACTTGACTGACGAGTGTGATTAGTTTAATGCTTTAGCTTTGTGGATAACTTTGGAAACAGATTCTCTTCTCCTGAAGTCTGCATTCGTACACTCCCCCTCATGGATTCAAAAGGAATGAACTGGTGTGAGGAATATAGTGGAAACTCCTTCCAGCTGTTCTTGCTCCAATCCAATGCTTTTAAATGCATGAGGGGGCGTAAACTAGTGCACTCTTCTGGAGAAGAGGTGTCCAAACATAAACACAAAGCACCTGATCTAGCAGTATTAGGAACTGTACCCAGAGTTGACCTCTGACCTCTAACCCCTGACCTCTCCTTATGTCACTTCCTGTTACCTAGGTACATGGCCATCATCCACCCACTCAAGCCCCGCCTCTCGGCAACGGTAACCAGGTCTGTGATAGGCTGTATCTGGGGCATGGCGGTTGTACTAGCGTTCCCGCTGTGTTACTACTCAACCACCAGACAGATTGGGCAGAGGACACTGTGTTACGTCTACTGGCCTCGCACTGCACAGGACTCATTCATGTTAGTAACTCACTGCACAGGACTCATTCATGTTAGTAACTCACTGCACAGGACTCATTCATGTTAGTAACTCACTGCACAGGACTCATTCATGTTAGTAACTCACTGCACAGGACTCATTCATGTTAGTAACTCACTGCACAGGACTCATTCATGTTAGTAACTCACTGCACAGGACTCATTCATGTTAGTATCTCACTGCACAGGACTCATTCATGTTAGTAACTCACTGCACAGGACTCATTCATGTTAGTATCTCACTGCACAGGACTCGTTCGTGTTAGTAACTCACTGCACAGGACTCATTCGTGTTAGTAACTCACTGCACAGGACTCATTCGTGTTAGTAACTCACTGCACAGGACTCATTCATGTTAGTAACTCACTGCACAGGACTCATTCATGTTAGTAACTCACTGCACAGGACTCATTCATGTTAGTATCTCACTGCACAGGACTCGTTCGTGTTAGTAACTCACTGCACAGGACTCATTCGTGTTAGTAACTCACTGCACAGGACTCATTCATGTTAGTATCTCACTGCACAGGACTCGTTCGTGTTAGTAACTCACTGCACAGGACTCATTCGTGTTAGTAACTCACTGCACAGGACTCATTCATGTTAGTAACTCACTGCACAGGACTCATTCATGTTAGTAACTCACTGCACAGGACTCGTTCATGTTAGTAACTCACTGCACAGGACTCGTTCATGTTAGTAACTCACTGCACAGGACTCATTCATGTTAGTAACTCACTGCACAGGACTCATTCATGTTAGTATCTCACTGCACAGGACTCATTCATGTTAGTAACTCACTGCACAGGACTCATTCATGTTACTATCTCACTGCACAGGACTCATTCATGTTAGTATCTCACTGCACAGGACTCATTCATGTGTCTATATACTTATAGCTTCCTTCATTCGTTCATTAATCTGTCTTTTCCATATCTCTCTCCCTCTCCCTCTCCCTCTCCCTCTCCCTCCCTCTGTCCCTCTCCCTCTCCCTCTCCCTCTCCCTCTGTCCCTCCCTCTGTCCCTCCCTCTGTCCCTCCCTCTGTCCCTCTGTCCCTCTGTCCCTCTGTCTCTCTCTCTCTCTCTCTCTCTCTCTCTCTCTCTCTCTCTCTCTCTCTCTCTCTCTCTCTCTCTCTCTCTCTCTCTCTCTCTCTCTCTCTCTCTCTCCCTCTCCCTCTATCTCTCTCTCCCTCTATCTCTCTCTCCCTCTGTCTCTCTCTCCAGGTACCATATAATAGTAGCAGTGTTGGTGTATGTGCTGCCTCTAGTGGTGATGGCTGGTACCTACAGTCTGGTGGGGAGGACACTGTGGGGCGGAGAGATACCTGGTGACTCTAAAGATAACTACCATCTACAGATACAAGCCAAGAGGAAGGTACACAGATACACGCGGACGGAGACACGGCATACACACGGACGGAGACACGGCATACACACGGACACACGGACGGAGACACGGCATACACACGGACGGAGACACGGCATACACACGGACGGAGACACGGCATACACACGGACACACACGGACGGAGACACGGCATACACACGGACACACGGACGGAGACACGGCATACACGCGGACGGAGACACGGCATACACACGGACACACGGACGGAGACACGGCATACACACGGACACACACGTTGTCTTTATTAGTTTTCCTGTTGTCTAGGTGGTGAAGATGATGATGATTGTGGTGGTAACGTTTGCAGTCTGCTGGCTCCCCTACCACCTCTACTTCATGATAACAGGACTCAACAGACAACTGAACAGAGTCAAGTCTATACAACAGGTCAGTCTGTCTGTCTGTACCGGCACGTATTAATCCTTCTTTAACATGTCTCCTCTGCTTCATCTACACTGATTGAAGTGGATGTAACAGGTGACATCAATACGGGATCATAGTTTTCACCTGGAATCACCTGGTCAGTCTATGTTATGGAAAGAGCAGGTGTTCTTAATGTTTTGTATACTCAGTGTATATCTCAAAGATTTCTCCATGCATCGTCCAGACCAGACGGCAGCCTCAGGTAAGACTAGGGGTGTGTCTCTTTATCAATAACAGTTGGTGCTCCAAATCTAATATTAAAGAAGTCTCGAGGTATTGCCCACCTGAGGTAGAGTACCTCATGATAAACTGTAGACCACACAATCTAACAAGAGAGTTTTCACATACATTTTTCTTAGCTGTCTATTTACCACCAAAAACCGATGCTGGGACTAAGACCGCACTCAATGAGCTGTATTCCGCCATAAGCAAACAGGAAAGTGCTCATCCAGACGCGGCACTCCTAGTGGCCGGGGACTTTAATGCAGGGAAACTGAAATGCATTTTACCTCATTTCTACCAGTGTGTCACCTGTGCTCTGGATCACCTTTACTCCACACACAGAAAATACGTCAAAGCCTCGCCCTCCATTTGGCAAATCTGACCATAATTCTATCCTCCTGATTCCTGCTAACAAGAGAACAGGAAGTACCAATGACCCGCCCAATACGGAATTGGTCTGTTGAAGCGGATGCTAAGCTACAGGACTTTTTCGATAGCACAGATGGCTTTGAGGAATTTACCACATCAGTCACCAACTTCTTGAATACATGCGTCGACGACGTTGTCCCCACAGTGATCGTACGTACATATCCCAACCAGAAGCCATGGATTACAGGCAACATCTGCACTAAGCTAAAGGCTAGAGCTTCCACTTTCAAGGACCGCGACACTAATCCGGACCAGGAGTTCCGATGTGAGTAAGACAGGTTAACATTCACAATGCTGCAGGGCCAGACGGATTACCAGGACGAATACCCAGAGCATGCGCTGACCAGCTGGCAAGTGTCTTCCCTGACATTTTCAACCTCTCCCTGTCCCAGTCTGTAATATCTACATGTTTCAAGCAGCCCACCATGGTCCCTGTGTCCAAGAACGCCATGGTAACCTGTCTAAATGACTATCGCCCCGTAGCACTCAAATCAGAAGCCACAAAATACTTTGAAAGGCTGGTCATGGCTCAGATTAACACCATCATCATCCCAGAAACCCTAGACCCACTCCAATTTGCATACCGCAAAAACAGATCCACAGATGATGCAATCTCCATTGCACTACACACTGCCCTATCCCACCTGGACAAAGGGAACACCTATGTAAGAATGCTGTTCATTGACTACAGCTCAGCATTCAACACACATAGTACCCTCCAAGCTCATCACTAAACGAAGGACCCTGGGATTAAACACCTCCCTTTGCAACTGGATCCTGGACTTCCTGGTGGGCAGCCCCTCAACACGGACCGTCAACACGGGGGGCCCTTAGGGGTGCATGCTTAGTCCCCTCCTGTACTCCCTGTTCACCCACTCAAACACCATCATTAAGTTTGCTGACGACACGACTGTGATGGGCCCGTAACTAAGCATTTAACTGTTAGTCTACACCTGTTGTCTCTCTCTGCGTTGTTGGGAAGGGCCCGTAACTAAGCATTTAACTGTTAGTCTACACCTGTTGTCTCTCTCTGCGTTGTTGGGAAGGGCCCGTAACTAAGCATTTAACTGTTAGTCTACACCTGTTGTCTCTCTCTGCATTGTTGGGAAGGGCCCGTAACTAAGCATTTAACTGTTAGTCTACACCTGTTGTCTCTCTCTGCGTTGTTGGGAAGGGCCCGTAACTAAGCATTTAACTGTTAGTCTACACCTGTTGTCTCTCTCTGCGTTGTTGGGAAGGGCCCGTAACTAAGCATTTAACTGTTAGTCTACACCTGTTGTCTCTCTCTGCGTTGTTGGGAAGGGCCCGTAACTAAGCATTTAACTGTTAGTCTACACCTGTTGTCTCTCTCTGCATTGTTGGGAAGGGCCCGTAACTAAGCATTTAACTGTTAGTCTACACCTGTTGTCTCTCTCTGCGTTGTTGGGAAGGGCCCGTAACTAAGCATTTAACTGTTAGTCTACACCTGTTGTCTCTCTCTGCGTTGTTGGGAAGGGCCCGTAACTAAGCATTTAACTGTTAGTCTCACCTGCTGTTTACCAAGCATGTGACAAATAACATGTGATTTAATAGAACATTGGAGGTAGTCAGTCCCGTTGTGTTCCGGCCCAATTCAACCACTGATGATCTATACAGTCATTACTAATATTTAGCATTAATTATACATTATTATCATCCAACAGGTGTATCTGTCAGTGTTGTGGCTGGCTATGAGCTCCACCATGTACAATCCTATCATCTACTGCTGTCTCAATAACAGGTAGGAGCTAGGAACACACATCATGTACAATCCTATCATCTACTGCTGTCTCAATAACATGTAGGAGCTAGGAACACACACCATGTACAATCCTGTCCTCTACTGCTGTCTCAATAACAGGTAGGAGCTAGGAACACACACCATGTACAATCCTATCCTCTACTGCTGTCTCAATAACAGGTAGGAACTAGGAACACACACCATGTACAATCCTATCATCTACTGCTGTCTCAATAACAGGTAGGAGCTAGGAACACACACCATGTACAATCCTATCCTCTACTGCTGTCTCAATAACAGGTAGGAGCTAGGAACACACACCATGTACAATCCTATCATCTACTGCTGTCTCAATAACAGGTAGGAGCTAGGAACACACACCATGTACAATCCTATCCTCTACTGCTGTCTCAATAACAGGTAGGAGCTAGGAACACACACCATGTACAATCCTATCATCTACTTTTGTCTCAATAACAGGTAGGAGCTAGGAACACACACCATGTACAATCCTATCATCTACTGCTGTCTCATTAACAGGTAGGAGCTAGGAACACACACCATGTACAATCCTGTCCTCTACTGCTGTCTCAATAACAGGTAGGAGCTAGGAACACACACCATGTACAATCCTATCCTCTACTGCTGTCTCAATAACAGGTAGGAGCTAGGAACACACACCATGTACAATCCTATCCTCTACTGCTGTCTCATTAACAGGTAGGAGCTAGGAACACACACCATGTACAATCCTATCCTCTACTGCTGTCTCAATAACAGGTAGGAGCTAGGAACACACACCATGTACAATCCTATCCTCTACTGCTGTCTCAATAACAGGTAGGAGCTAGGAACACACACCATGTACAATCCTATCATCTACTGCTGTCTCAATAACAGGTTCCGTGCAGGGTTTAAGCGTGCAATGCGCTGCTGTCCGTTCGTCCGTCTGTCTGAATACGACCAGATGGAACTACACAGCGCCCGTTTCCATGCCAACAGACAGAGCAGCATCTACACCCTGAGCCGCTTCGAGTCCTGCCCCGCAGACCCACACAACGACCGCAGCGACAGGTACCGTAGCAGAGAGTGTGTGTGTGTGTGTGCGTGTGTTTGTGTGTAGGTTCTGCGTCATGTTTTAAGTTTTTTCAAAAACAGACCATAATGCATCTTCTTCTCTGCCAGGAGGAGGAGTCAGGGTGGTCATCATGGTAGCATCGCACACAACGGGGTGAATCGTCACGGAACCCGACATACACTCCTGACACACGCTAGTTACCACGGCAACCCCCGAGTGTCCACCTCCGCCACGGAGCTCACCTGAGAGGTTTGGACTTGAGACGAAGCGAACACACAACATACACACAATTACTGAAACACACACACACCCTTATTGAAACACACAAACACACCTGGATTCCATAACATATAGGAATCCCTATTTCTGTTCTATACCAATAAGTAACTTGTAACCAAGTCTGTTCTGTCAGTTATATAGTCAGTTAAACCTTCTGTTCTGTCAGTTATATAGTCAGTCAAACCTTCTGTTCTGTCAGTTATATAGTCAGTTAAACCTTCTGTTCTGTCAGTTATATAGTCAGTTAAACCTTCTGTTCTGTCAGTTATATAGTCAGTTAAACCTTCTGTTCTGTCAGTTATATAGTCAGTCAAACCTTCTGTTCTGTCAGTTATATAGTCAGTTAAACCTTCTGTTCTGTCAGTTATATAGTCAGTTAAACCTTCTGTTCTGTCAGTTATATAGTCAGTTAAACCTTCTGTTCTGTCAGTTATATAGTCAGTTAAACCTTCTGTTCTGTCAGTTATATAGTCAGTTAAACCTTCTGTTTGTCAGTTGTATAGTCAGTTAAACCTTCTGTTCTGTCAGTTATATAGTCAGTCAAACCTTCTGTTCTGTCAGTTATATAGTCAGTTAAACCTTCTGTTTGTCAGTTATATAGTCAGTTAAACCTTCTGTTTGTCAGTTATATAGTCAGTTAAACCTTCTGTTCTGTCAGTTATATAGTCAGTTAAACCTTCTGTTCTGTCAGTTATATAGTCAGTTAAACCTTCTGTTCTGTCAGTTATATAGTCAGTTAAACCTTCTGTTTGTCAGTTATATAGTCAGTCAAACCTTCTGTTCTGTCAGTTATATAGTCAGTTAAACCTTCTGTTTGTCAGTTATATAGTCAGTTAAACCTTCTGTTCTGTCAGTTATATAGTCAGTTAAACCTTCTGTTCTGTCAGTTATATAGTCAGTTAAACCTTCTGTTTGTCAGTTATATAGTCAGTCAAACCTTCTGTTCTGTCAGTTATATAGTCAGTTAAACCTTCTGTTTGTCAGTTATATAGTCAGTTAAACCTTCTGTTCTGTCAGTTATATAGTCAGTTAAACCTTCTGTTCTGTCAGTTATATAGTCAGTTAAACCTTCTGTTTGTCAGTTATATAGTCAGTCAAACCTTCTGTTCTGTCAGTTATATAGTCAGTTAAACCTTCTGTTTGTCAGTTATATAGTCAGTTAAACCTTCTGTTCTGTCAGTTATATAGTCAGTTAAACCTTCTGTTCTGTCAGTTGTATAGTCAGTTAAACCTTCTGTTTGTCAGTTATATAGTCAGTCAAACCTTCTGTTTGTCAGTTATATAGTCAGTTAAACCTTCTGTTTGTCAGTTATATAGTCAGTCAAACCTTCTGTTCTGTCAGTTATATAGTCAGTCAAACCTTCTGTTCTGTCAGTTATATAGTCAGTTAAACCTTCTGTTCTGTCAGTTATATAGTCAGTTAAACCTTCTGTTCTGTCAGTTATATAGTCAGTTAAACCTTCTGTTCTGTCAGTTATATAGTCAGTTAAACCTTCTGTTTGTCAGTTGTATAGTCAGTTAAACCTTCTGTTCTGTCAGTTATATAGTCAGTCAAACCTTCTGTTCTGTCAGTTATATAGTCAGTTAAACCTTCTGTTTGTCAGTTGTATAGTCAGTTAAACCTTCTGTTTGTCAGTTATATAGTCAGTTAAACCTTCTGTTTGTCAGTTATATAGTCAGTTAAACCTTCTGTTCTGTCAGTTATATAGTCAGTTAAACCTTCTGTTCTGTCAGTTATATAGTCAGTTAAACCTTCTGTTCTGTCAGTTATATAGTCAGTTAAACCTTCTGTTCTGTCAGTTATATAGTCAGTTAAACCTTCTGTTCTGTCAGTTATATAGTCAGTCAAACCTTCTGTTCTGTCAGTTATATAGTCAGTTAAACCTTCTGTTTGTCAGTTATATAGTCAGTTAAACCTTCTGTTCTGTCAGTTATATAGTCAGTTAAACCTTCTGTTTGTCAGTTATATAGTCAGTCAAACCTTCTGTTCTGTCAGTTATATAGTCAGTTAAACCTTCTGTTCTGTCAGTTATATAGTCAGTTAAACCTTCTGTTTGTCAGTTATATAGTCAGTTAAACCTTCTGTTTGTCAGTTATATAGTCAGTTAAACCTTCTGTTCTGTCAGTTATATAGTCAGTTAAACCTTCTGTTTGTCAGTTATATAGTCAGTCAAACCTTCTGTTCTGTCAGTTATATAGTCAGTTAAACCTTCTGTTTGTCAGTTATATAGTCAGTTAAACCTTCTGTTCTGTCAGTTATATAGTCAGTTAAACCTTCTGTTTGTCAGTTATATAGTCAGTCGAACCTTCTGTTCTGTCAGTTATATAGTCAGTTAAACCTTCTGTTTGTCAGTTATATAGTCAGTTAAACCTTCTGTTCTGTCAGTTATATAGTCAGTTAAACCTTCTGTTCTGTCAGTTATATAGTCAGTTAAACCTTCTGTTTGTCAGTTGTATAGTCAGTTAAACCTTCTGTTTGTCAGTTATATAGTCAGTTAAACCTTCTGTTTGTCAGTTATATAGTCAGTTAAACCTTCTGTTCTGTCAGTTATATAGTCAGTTAAACCTTCTGTTCTGTCAGTTATATAGTCAGTTAAACCTTCTGTTCTGTCAGTTATATAGTCAGTTAAACCTTCTGTTTGTCAGTTATATAGTCAGTTAAACCTTCTGTTCTGTCAGTTATATAGTCAGTTAAACCTTCTGTTTGTCAGTTGTATAGTCAGTTAAACCTTCTGTTCTGTCAGTTATATAGTCAGTTAAACCTTCTGTTCTGTCAGTTATATAGTCAGTTAAACCTTCTGTTCTGTCAGTTATATAGTCAGTTAAACCTTCTGTTCTGTCAGTTATATAGTCAGTTAAACCTTCTGTTTGTCAGTTGTATAGTCAGTTAAACCTTCTGTTCTGTCAGTTATATAGTCAGTTAAACCTTCTGTTCTGTCAGTTATATAGTCAGTTAAACCTTCTGTTCTGTCAGTTATATAGTCAGTTAAACCTTCTGTTCTGTCAGTTATATAGTCAGTTAAACCTTCTGTTTGTCAGTTGTATAGTCAGTTAAACCTTCTGTTTGTCAGTTATATAGTCAGTTAAACCTTCTGTTTGTCAGTTATATAGTCAGTTAAACCTTCTGTTCTGTCAGTTATATAGTCAGTTAAACCTTCTGTTTGTCAGTTATATAGTCAGTTAAACCTTCTGTTCTGTCAGTTATATAGTCAGTTAAACCTTCTGTTTGTCAGTTATATAGTCAGTCAAACCTTCTGTTCTGTCAGTTATATAGTCAGTTAAACCTTCTGTTTGTCAGTTATATAGTCAGTTAAACCTTCTGTTCTGTCAGTTATATAGTCAGTTAAACCTTCTGTTCTGTCAGTTATATAGTCAGTTAAACCTTCTGTTTGTCAGTTGTATAGTCAGTTAAACCTTCTGTTTGTCAGTTATATAGTCAGTTAAACCTTCTGTTTGTCAGTTATATAGTCAGTTAAACCTTCTGTTCTGTCAGTTATATAGTCAGTTAAACCTTCTGTTCTGTCAGTTATATAGTCAGTTAAACCTTCTGTTCTGTCAGTTATATAGTCAGTTAAACCTTCTGTTTGTCAGTTATATAGTCAGTCAAACCTTCTGTTTGTCAGTTATATAGTCAGTTAAACCTTCTGTTCTGTCAGTTGTATAGTCAGTTAAACCTTCTGTTCTGTCAGTTATATAGTCAGTTAAACCTTCTGTTCTGTCAGTTATATAGTCAGTTAAACCTTCTGTTCTGTCAGTTATATAGTCAGTTAAACCTTCTGTTCTGTCAGTTATATAGTCAGTTAAACCTTCTGTTTGTCAGTTATATAGTCAGTCAAACCTTCTGTTTGTCAGTTATATAGTCAGTTAAACCTTCTGTTCTGTCAGTTGTATAGTCAGTTAAACCTTCTGTTCTGTCAGTTATATAGTCAGTTAAACCTTCTGTTCTGTCAGTTATATAGTCAGTTAAACCTTCTGTTCTGTCAGTTATATAGTCAGTTAAACCTTCTGTTCTGTCAGTTATATAGTCAGTTAAACCTTCTGTTCTGTCAGTTATATAGTCAGTTAAACCTTCTGTTCTGTCAGTTATATAGTCAGTTAAACCTTCTGTTCTGTCAGTTATATAGTCAGTTAAACCTTCTGTTCTGTCAGTTATATAGTCAGTTAAACCTTCTGTTTGTCAGTTATATAGTCAGTTAAACCTTCTGTTCTGTCAGTTATATAGTCAGTTAAACCTTCTGTTCTGTCAGTTATATAGTCAGTTAAACCTTCTGTTTGTCAGTTATATAGTCAGTCAAACCTTCTGTTTGTCAGTTATATAGTCAGTTAAACCTTCTGTTCTGTCAGTTATATAGTCAGTTAAACCTTCTGTTCTGTCAGTTATATAGTCAGTTAAACCTTCTGTTCTGTCAGTTATATAGTCAGTTAAACCTTCGGTCCCGTGTGGCTCAGTTGGTAGAGCATGGCGCTTGCAACGCCAGGGTTGTGGGTTCATTCCCCACGGGGGGACCAGGATGAATATGTATGAACTTTCCAATTTGTAAGTCGCTCTGGATAAGAGCGTCTGCTAAATGACTTAAGTGTAAATGTAAATGTTCTGTCAGTTATATAGTCAGTGGCTTTTTTAGTATGTTCTTGATTATTTTTGCATTGTATGTTTGTTAAAACCTGTTTGTAATGGTTTATTTCAAACAGGAGTTATTATTATTGATATATTGTACTTATATTTAGTATGTAACCAGTAAATGTGAATAAAGAACTGTAAATAATGTCTCTCGATGTGTGACAAAATAAAAACCTATGTATTGTATGATCTGTCTCAATTAAATCATGGGAAACGTATGTTAACATTGCTAAAGCAAGTGAAGTGGATAATAAACAAAAAGTGAAATAAACAATAAAAAATGTATATTAAAAATTACACTCACAAAAGATCCAGAAGAATAAAGACATTTCAAATGTCGTATTATGTGAACTAGGGAAGATAAATAAAAATACGCTAAATATGGGTTGTATTTACAGTGGTGTTTGTTCTTCACTGGTTGACCTTTTCTTGTGGCAACAGGTCACAAATCTTGCTGCTGTGATGTCACACTGTGGTATTTCACCCAGTAGATATGGGAGTTTATCAAAATTGGTTTTGTTTTCTAATTCTTTGTGTGTCTGTGTAATCTGAGGGAAATATGTGTCTCTAATATGGTCCTACATTTGGCAGGAGGTCAGGAAGTGCATCTCAGTTTCCACCTCATTTTGTGGGCAGTGTGCACATAGCCTGTCTTCTCTTGAGAGCCAGGTCTGCCTACGGCAGTCTTTCTCAAAAGCAAGGCTATGCTCACTGAGTCTGTACATAGTCAAAGCTTTTCTTAAGTTTGGGTCAGTCACAGTGGTCATGTATTCTGCCACTGTGTACTCTCTGTTTAGGGACAAATAGCATTCTAGTTTGGTCAGTTTTTTTGTTAATTCTTTCCAATGTGTCAAGTAATTATCTTTTTGTTTTCTCATGATTTGGTTGGGTCTAATTGTGTTGCTGTCCTGGGGCTCTGTGGGGTGTGTTTCTGTTTGTGAACAGAGCCCCAGGACCAGCTTGCTTAGGGGACTCTTCTCCAGGTTCATCTCTCTGTAGGTGATGGCTTTGTTACGGAAGGTTTGGGAATCGCTTCCTTTTAGGTGGTTGTAGAATTTAACAGCTCTTTTCTGGATTTTGATAATTAGTGGGTATCTGCCTAATTCTGCTCTGCATTATTTGGTGTTTTACATTGCATTCAGAGGATATTTTTGCTGAATTCTGCATGCAGATTGGTGTTTGTCCCATTTTGTGAGTTCTTGGATTGTGAGTGTACCCCAGACCTCACAACCATAAAGGACAATGGGTTCTATAACTGATTCAAGTATTTTTTTGCCAGATCCTAATTGGTACGTCAAATACATTTTTTAAATTTGCCTTGTCTCTCAAATCGTTCACAGCTTTGTGGAAGTTACCTGTGGTGCTGATGTTTAGGCCGAGGTATGTATAGTTTGTTGTGTGCTCTAGGGCAACGGTGTCTAGATGGAATTCGTGGTCCTGGCAACTGGACCTTTTTTGGAACACCATTTAATTTGTCTTACTGAGATTTACTGTCAGGGCCCAGGTCTGACAGAATCTGTGCAGAAGATCTAGGTGCTGCAGTAGGCCCTCCTTGGTTGGTGACAGAAGCACCAGATCATCAGCAAACAGTAAACATTTGACTTCAGATTCTAGTAGGGTGAGGCCGGGTACTGCAGACTGTTCTAGTGCCCTCGCCAATTCGTTGATATACAGAGCCTTGGGAAAGTATTCCGACCCCTTGACTTTCTCTACATTTTGTTAGTTTACAGCCTTATTGTAAAATTGAATAAATTGTTAGTTTTTTTCATTAATCTACAAACAATCCCCCACAATGACAAAGAAAAACAGGTTTTTAGAAATGTTTGCAAATGTATAAAAAGAATTAAACTGAAATATCACATTTACATCAGTATTTAGACCCTTTACTCAGTACTTTGTTGAAGCACCTTTGGCAGCGATTACAGCTTCAAGTCTTCTTGGGTATGACGCTACAAGCTTGGCTCACCTGTATTTGGGGAGTTTCTCCCATTCTTCTCTGCAGATCCTCTCAAGCTCTGTCAGGTTGGATAGGGAGCGTTGCTGCACAGAGATTTTCAGGTCTCTCCGGGCTCTGGCTGGGCCACTCAAGTTGTTGTTTGTGTACATGGATTTTATAATGTCAGATGTTTTTCCCCCAACACCACTTTCCATAAATTTGAAAAGCAGACCCTCATGCCAAATTGAGTCAAAGGCTTTTTTGAAATCAACAAAGCATGAGAAGACTTTGCCTTTGTTTTGGTTTGTTTGTTTGTCAATTAGGGTGTGCAGAGTGAATACGTGGTCTGTTGTACGGTAATTTGGTAAAAAGCCAATTTGACATTTGCTCAGTACATTGTTTTCACTGAGGAAATGTACGAGTCTGCTGTTAATGATAATGCAGAGGATTTTCCCAAGGTTGCTGTTGACACATATCCCACGGTAGTTTTTGGGGCCAATTGGAATTGGTGGTCTGTATATTTGATCATTTCATTGAGGATACCGTCAACACTACAGGCCTTTTTGGGTCGGAGGGTTTGTATTTTGTCCTGTAGTTCATTCAATGTAGTTGGAGAATCCAGTGGGTTCTGGTAGTCCCTAACCCTAGTCTTTAATAGTTGATTCAATGTAACTGGAGAATCCAGTGGGTTCTGGTAGTCCCTAACCCTAGTCTTTAATAGTTGATTCAATGTAACTGGAGAATCCAGTGGGTTCTGGTAGTCCCTAACCCTAGTCTTTAATAGTTCATTCAATGTAGTTGGAGAATCCAGTGGGTTCTGGTAGTCCCTAACCCTAGTCTTTAATAGTTGATTCAATGTAACTGGAGAATCCAGTGGGTTCTGGTAGTCCCTAACCCTAACCCTAGTCTTTAATAGTTGATTATAAGATTTGTATTTCATAATTTTGCTGTTTGTTCTTTGTTATAGGGCCAAAAAGATTGGAGAAGTGGTTTATCCACACATCTCCGTTTTGGATGATAGATAACTCTTCATGTTGTTGTTTGTTTAGTGTTTTCCAATTTTCCCAGAAGTGGTTAGATTCTATTCATTCTTCTCTCTCTCTAAGTCTCTCTCTGTCTCTCTCTTTCTCTCTCTCTTTGTCCCACTCTCTCTCTCTCTCTCTCTGACTCTCTCTCTTTCTCTCGCTCTCTCTCTCTCCACCTCTCTCTCTCTCTCTCTCTCTCTCTCTCTCTCTCTTTCTCTTTGTCCCACTCTCTCTCTCTCTCTCTCTCTCTCTCTCTCTCTCTCCACCTCTCTCTCTCTCTCTCTCTCTCTCTCTCTTTCTCTCTCTCTTTGTCTCCCTCTTTCTCTCTTTCTCTTCCACCCGTCTCTTTCTCTTCCACCCGTCTCTTTCTCTTTCACTCTCATCTTTATGTTTGTCGCTCCCTAGGACGGTGGTGCAACCATCAATTGCACTATGTCAATGGAAACAAACAGGGGAAGATAATAGCCGTCACGTACCCTGCCATTATCCTAGTCAGCTGACCACAGGACAGCGTGTGTGTGTGTTATAGACGTGGCTTCTCCATCTGTCCTTCCTCTCCTCGTAATTCTTTAAACCCAGACTCAACTGGCGCACACACTTTGTGGGCATTTCTGCCATGTTAGGTTTTTTAACTGTAAACACACTGGTATTAATCTAAGCCCAGTCAACAAGACGCTGAACAGACCTGACACACTCACACACAGACACAGACACACAGCTATACATGGGTGGCCAGACAGGCACAGAGAGAGGGTAGCAGTATTTAACTAATTATTTAAACACTTTGTCTCTGCATCCACATTCACTAACATTAATAAACATTGTGTAAATGTACAAGAGAGTTGGCGAGAGAGAGAGAGAGAACTTACAACAAACCTACAGAGAGATAAGGAGGGGGGGGCACAGCACTCAAAGCTTGAGCTCAGGGAGAATGAACGAGACAGAGAAGGCCCTGCTTTAAACACACTGCACCATATAGGGAACCATTTGGGACAGCGTTCCAAACATGGACACCATATAGAGTACAGAGTATCATTTGGGACAGAGTTCCTAACATGGACACCATATAGAGTACAGAGTATCATTTTGGACAGAGTTCCTAACATGGACACCATATAGGGTACAGAGTATCATTTGGGACAGAGTTCCTAACATGGACACCATATCGAGTACAGAGTATCATTTGGGACAGAGTTCCTAACATGGACACCATATAGGGTACAGAGTATCATTTTGGACAGAGTTCCTAACATGGACACCATATAGGGTACAGAGTATCATTTGAGACAGAGTTCCTAACATGGACACCATATAGGGTACAGAGTATCATTTGGGACAGAGATCCTGACATGGACCCCATATAGGGGACAGAGATCCTAACATGGACCCCATATAGGGTACAGAGTATCATTTGAGACAGAGATCCTAACATGGACCCCATATAGGGGACAGAGATCCTAACATGGACCCCATATAGGGTACAGAGTATCATTTGAGACAGAGATCCTAACATGGACCCCATATAGGGGACAGAGATCCTAACATGGACCCCATATAGAGTACAGAGTATCATTCGGGACAGAGTTCCTAACATGGACACCATATAGGGTACAGAGTATCATTTGAGACAGAGTTCCTAACATGGACCCCATATAGAGTACAGAGTATCATTTGGGACAGAGTTCCTAACATGGACACCATATAGGGTACAGAGTATCATTTGGGACAGAGTTCCTAACATGGACACCATATAGGGGACAGAGTATCATTTGAGACAGAGTTCCTAACATGGACCCCATATAGGGTACAGAGATCCTAACATGGACCCCATATAGGGGACAGAGTATCATTTGAGACAGAGATCCTAACATGGACCCCATATAGGGGACAGAGATCCTAACATGGACCCCATATAGGGTACAGAGTATCATTTGAGACAGAGATCCTAACATGGACCCCATATAGGGGACAGAGATCCTAACATGGACCCCATATAGGGGACAGAGATCCTAACATGGACCCCATATAGGGTACAGAGATCCTAACATGGACCCCATATAGGGGACAGAGTATCATTTGAGACAGAGTTCCTAACATGGACCCCATATAGGGGACAGAGTATCATTTGAGACAGAGTTCCTAACATGGACACTAGTGTTTCCATACCTCCTTAAGATGTTATCTGACTCATTTAGTTCCACAGGAAATGGCAGAAGATGGAAAAAGATGGAACTGTCAAGTAATGTTGAGTCAATCGTGATGCCAAGTTATTAACTGATGAACTTTAAATAATATTATTTAAATTTGATTTCCTCTTGTCTGCAGGGAAGCACTGTTTCCTCTCTGACACACACACACACACACAGACACACACACACACACACACACACACACACACACACACACACACACACACACACACACACACACACACACACACACACACACACACACACACACACACACACACACACACATACACACACACACACACACACGGCTTGGGGTTGTGTTTTAGGAGGATGCATGGCTCTCAACTTTTGCCTCTCCCGAGTCCGTAGGGGAGGGGCAGCGATGTCACAAGACTGTAACTACCAATTGGGGAGATAAAAGGGTAAAAAATATATAATTTGCAGAACTTTTTTTTATAGAAAAGACATACCTTCCCCATCTTCCCAACAACAATATGGTGATAATGACAATCCAATGTTACTCCCAGGAGTTTATCTTCCTCAACTGGCTCAATGGTCACAACCTTTATGCACATGTCCAGTTGAGGTATTTTTATTTTATTTATTTACTTCACCTTTATTTAATAACTAGGTAGGCCAGTTGAGAACAAGTTCTCATTTACAACTGTGACCTGGCCAAGAAAAAGCAAAGCAGTGCGACACAAACAACAACACAGAGTTTCACATGGGATAAACAAAGAAAAAATCTATATACAGTGTGTGCAAATGAGGTAAGATTAGGGAGGTAAGGCTATAAATAGGCCATAGTGGCGTAGTAATTACAATATAGCAATTAAACACTGTAGTGATTGATGTGCAGAAGATGAATGTGCAGGTAGAGATACTGGGGTGCGAAGGAGCAGAAAAAGTAAATAACAATATGGGGATGAGGTAGTTAGATGGGCTATTTACAGATGGGCTATGTACAGGTGCAGTGATCTGTGAGCTGCTCTGACAGCTGGTGCTTAAAGTTAATGAGGGAGATATGAGACTCCAGCTTCAGTGATTTTTGCAATTTGTTCGAGTCATTGGCAGCAGAGAACTGGAAGGAAAGGCGGCCAAAGGAATTGGCTTTGGGGGTGACCAGTGAAATATACCTGCTGGAGCGCGTGCTACGGGTGGGTGTTGCTATGGTGACCAGTGAGCTGAGATAAGGCGGGGCTTTACCTAGCAAAGACTTATAGATGACCTGGAGCCAGTGGGTTTGGCGACGAATATGAAGCGAGGGCCAGCCAACGATAGCATACAGGTCGCAGTGGTGGGTAGTATATGGGGCTTTGGTGACAAAACGGATGGCACTGTGATAGACTGCATCCAATTTGTTGAGTAGAGTGTTGGAGGCTATTTTGTAAATGACATCGCCGAAGTCAAGGATCGGTAGGATAGTCAGTTTTACGAGGATATGTTTAGCAGCATAAGTGAAGGAGGCTTTGTTGCGAAATATGAAGCTGATTCTAGATATCATTTTGGATTGGAGATGCTTAATGTGAGTCTGGAAGGAGAGTTTACAGTCTAACCAGACACCTAGGTATTTGTAGTTGTCCACATATTCTAAGTCAGAACCGTCCAGAGTAGTGATGCTGGACAGGCGGGCAGGTGCAGGCAGCGATCGGTTGAAGAGCATGCATTTAGTTTTACTTGCATTTAAGAGCAGTTGGAGGTCACGGAAGGAGAGTTGTATGGCATTGAAGCTCGTCTGGAGGTTAGTTAACACAGTGTCCAAAGAAGGGCCAGAGGTATACAGAATGGTGTCGTCTGTGTAGAGGTGGATCAGAGACTCACCAGCAGCAAGAGCGACATCATTGATGTATACAGAGAAGAGAGTCGGCCCGAGAATTGAACCCTGTGGCACCCCCATAGAGACTGCCAGAGGTCCGGACAACAGGCCCTCCGATTTGACACACTGAACTCTGTCTGAGAAGTAGTTGGTGAACCAGGTGAGGCAGTCATTTGAGAAACCAAGGCTGTTTAGTCTGCCGATTAGAATGTGGTGATTGACAGAGTTGAAAGCCTTGGCCAGGTCGATGAATACGGCTGCACAGTATTGTCTTTTATCGATGGCGGTTATGATATCGTTTAGGTCTTACAGAATGTTTTGAGCCAAATACAACGCTTTTTAGTTTTACATGTGTTTAAGACCAGTTTATTATATATATATATATATATATATATATATATATATATATATATATATATATATATATATATATATATATATATATATATAGTCAGTATCAGAACGTGTATACAGTGGCTTGGGAAAGTATTCACCCCCCTTGGCATTTTTCCTATTTTGTTGCCTTACAACCTGGAATTAAAATAGATTTTGGGGGGGTTTGTATCATTTGATTTACACAACATGCCTCCCACTTTGAAGATGCAACATATTTTTTATTGTGAAACAAACAAGAAATAAAATAAAAAACAGAAAACTTGAGCGTGCATAACTATTCATCCCCCCCCCCTCCCCCAAAGTCAATACTTTGTAGATCCACCTTTTGCAGCAATTACAGCTGCAAGTCTCTTGGGGTATGTCTCTATGAGCTTGGCACATCTAGCCACTGGGATTTTTGCCCATTCTTCAAGGCAAAACTGCTCCAGCTCCTTCAAGTTGGATGGGTTCCGCTGGTGTACAGCAATCTTTAAGTCATCCCACAGATTCTCAATTGGATTGAGGTCTGGGCTTTGACTAGGCCATTCTAAGACATTTAAATGTTTCACCTTAAACCACTCGATTGTTGCTTTAGCAGTATGCTTAGGGTCATTGTACTGCTGGAAGGTGAACCTCCATCCCAGTCTCAAATCTCTGGAAGACTGAAACAGGTTTCCCTCTAGAATTTCCTTGTAATTAGCGCCATCCATCATTCCTTCAATTCTGACCAGTTTCCCAGTCCCTGCCGATGAACAACATCCCCACAGCATGATGCTGCCAACACCATGCTTGACTGTGGGGATGGTGTTCTCGGGGTGATGAGAGGTGTTGCGTTTGCGCCAGGCTACTCTTCCGTAAAGCCCAGCTCTGTGGAGTGTATGCCTTAAAGTGGTCCTATGGACAGATACTCCAATCTCCCTGTGGAGTTTGCAGCACCTTCAGGGTTATCTTTGGTCTCTTTGTTGCCCCTCTGATTAATGCCCTCCTTGCCCTTGTCCGTGAGTTTTGGTGGGCGGCCCTCTCTTGGCATGTTTGTTGTGGTGCCATATTCTTTCCATTTTTTAATAATGGATTTAATGGTGCTCTGTGGGATGTTCAAAGATTCTGATATTTTTTTGTAACCTAACCCTGATCTGTACTTCTCCACAACTTTGTCCCTGACCTGTTTGGAGAGCTCCTTGGTCTTCATGGTGCCGCTTGCTTGGTGGTGTTGCAGACTCTGGGGCCTTTCAGAACAGGTGTATATATACTGAGATCATGTGACAGATCATGTGACACTTAGATCATGTGACTAACACTTAGCTGGCACACAGCTGGACTTTATTTAACTAATTATGTGACTTCTGAAGGTAATTGGTTGCACCAGATCTTATTTAGGTGCTTCATAGTAAAGGGGGTGAATATATATACACCCACCACTTTTTCATTTCTTTTTTTAAGCAATTTTTTTTATTTCACTTCACCAATTCTGACTAATTTCTGTATGTCCATTACATTATATGTCTCACACAAATCATCAAGGAACCCACCAGGTACAACCCTAAATCCGTAAACATGGGCACCCTAATAGACATTATCCTGACCAACCTGCCCTCCAAATACACCTCTGCTGTCTTCAATCAAGATCTCAGCGATCACTGCCTCATTGCCTGTATCCGCCACGGGTCCGCGGTCAAACGACCACCCCTCATCACTGTCAAACGCTCCCTAAAACACTTCTGCGAGCAGGCCTTTCTAATCGACCTGGCCCGGGTACCCTGGAAGGATATTGACCTCATCCCGTCAGTTGAGGATGCCTGGTCATTCTTTAAATGTTACTTCCTCACCATATTAGACAAGCATGCTCCGTTCAAAAAATGCAGAACCAAGAACAGATATAGCCCTTGGTTCACTCCAGACCTGACTGCCCTCGACCAGCACAAAAACATCCTGTGGCGAACTGCAATAGCATCGAAGAGCCCCCGCGATATGCAACTGTTCAGGGAAGTCAGGAACCAATACACGCAGTCAGTCAGGAAAGCAAAGGCCAGCTTTTTCAAGCAGAAATTCGCATCCTGTAGCTCTAACTCCAAAAAGTTCTGGGATACTGTAAAGTCCATGGAGAACAAGAGCACCTCCTCCCAGCTGCCCACTGCACTGAGGCTAGGTAACACGGTCACCACCGATAAATCCGTGATAATCGAAGACTTCAACAAGCATTTCTCAATGGCTGGCCATGCCTTCCTCCTGGCGACTCCAACCTTGGCCAACAGCCCCGCCCCCCCCGCTGCTACTCGCCCAAGCCTCCCCAGCTTCTCCTTTACCCAAATCCAGATAGCAGATGTTCTGAAAGAGCTGGAAAACCTGGACCCATACAAATCAGCTGGGCTTGACAATCTGGACCCCCTATTTCTGAAACTGTCCGCCGCCATTGTCGCACCCCCTATTACCAGCCTGTTCAACCTCTCCTTCGTATCATCTGAGATCCCCAAGGATTGGAAAGCTGCCGCGGTCATCCCCCTCTTCAAACGGGGAGACACCCTGGACCCAAACTGTTACAGACCTATATCCATCCTGCCCTGCCTATCTAAGGTCTTCGAAAGCCAAGTCAACAAACAGATCACTGACCATCTCGAATCCCACCGTACCTTCTCCGCTGTGCAATCCGGTTTCCGAGCCGGTCACGGGTGCACCTCAGCCACGCTCAAGGTACTAAACGACATCATAACCGCCATCGATAAAAGACATTACTGTGCAGCCGTCTTCATCGACCTGGCCAAGGCTTTCGACTCTGTCAATCACCATATTCTTATCGGCAGACTCAGTAGCCTCGGTTTTTCTAATGACTGCCTTGCCTGGTTCACCAACTACTTTGCAGACAGAGTTCAGTGTGTCAAATCGGAGGGCATGTTGTCCGGTCCTCTGGCAGTCTCTATGGGGGTACCACAGGGTTCAATTCTCGGGCCGACTCTTTTCTCTGTATACATCAATGATGTTGCTCTTGCTGCGGGCGATTCCCTGATCCACCTCTACGCAGACGACACCATTCTATATACTTCCGGCCCTTCCTTGGACACTGTGCTATCTAACCTCCAAACGAGCTTCAATGCCATACAACACTCCTTCCGTGGCCTCCAACTGCTCTTAAACGCTAGTAAAACCAAATGCATGCTTTTCAACCGTTCGCTGCCTGCACCCGCACGCCCGACTAGCATCACCACCCTGGACGGTTCCGACCTAGAATATGTGGACATCTATAAGTACCTAGGTGTCTGGCTAGACTGCAAACTCTCCTTCCAGACTCATATCAAACATCTCCAATCCAAAATCAAATCAAGAATCGGCTTTCTATTCCGCAACAAAGCCTCCTTCACTCACGCCGCCAAACTTACCCTAGTAAAACTGACTATCCTACCGATCCTCGACTTCGGCGATGTCATCTACAAAATAGCTTCCAACACTCTACTCAGCAAACTGGATGCAGTTTATCACAGTGCCATTCGTTTTGTTACTAAAGCACCTTATACGACCCACCACTGCGACCTGTATGCCCTAGTCGGCTGGCCCTCGCTACATGTTCGTCGTCAGACCCACTGGCTCCAGGTCATCTACAAGGCTATGCTAGGTAAAGTGCCGCCTTATCTCAGTTCACTGGTCACGATGGCTACACCCACCCGCAGCACGCGCTCCAGCAGGTGTATCTCACTGATCATCCCTAAAGCTAAAACCTCATTTGGACGCCTTTCCTTCCAGTTCTCTGCTGCCTGCGACTGGAACGAATTGCAAAAATCTCTGAAGTTGGAGACTTTTATCTCCCTCAACAACTTTAAAAATCTGCTATCCGAGCAGCTAACCGATCGCTGCAGCTGTACATAGTCCATCTGTAAACTACCCACCCAATTTACCTACCTCACCCCCCATACTGCTTTTATTTATTTACTTTTCTGCTCTTTTGCACACCAGTATCTCTTCTTGCACATGTTCATCTGATGATTTATCACTCCAGTGTTAATCTGCTAAATTGTAATTATTCGATTTATTGCCTACCTCATGCCTTTTGCACACATTGTATATAGATTCTCTTTTTTTCTACCATGTTATTGACTTGTTTATTGTTTACTCCATGTGTAACTCTGTGTTGTCTGTTCACACTGCTATGCTTTATCTTGGCCAGGTCGCAGTTGCAAATGAGAACTTGTTCTCAACTAGCCTACCTGGTTAAATAAAGGTTAAATAAATAAAAAAATAAAAAAACATGAAATACAAAATAAAAATCTATTTAAATTACAGGTTGTAATGCAACAAAATAGGAAAAACACCAAGGGGGATGAATACTTTTGCAAGGCACTGTATATATATAAATTCTGATTCCTCTACATACCTGTGTTTACCATAACTCTACATACCTGTGTTTACCATACCTCTACATACCTGTGTTTACCATACCTCTACATACCTCTACATACCTGTGTTTACCATACCTCTACATACCTGTGTTTACCATACCTCTACATAACTGTGTTTACCATACCTCTACAAACCTCTACATACCTGTGTTTACCATACCTCTACATAACTCTACATACCTGTGTTTACCATACCTCTACATACCTGTGTTTACCAAAACTCTACATACCTGTGTTTACCACACCTCTATATACCTGTGTTTACCATACCTCTACATACCTCTACATACCTGTGTTTACCATACATCTACATACCTCTACATACCTCTACATACCTCTACATACCTGTGTTTACCATACATCTACATACCTCTACATACCTCTACATACCTCTATGTAGATCTACATTCCTCTATATACCTCTACATACCTCTA
This sequence comes from Salvelinus alpinus, assembly GCF_045679555.1. Classification (NCBI taxonomy): domain Eukaryota; kingdom Metazoa; phylum Chordata; class Actinopteri; order Salmoniformes; family Salmonidae; genus Salvelinus; species Salvelinus alpinus. The sequence goes on from NC_092096.1 coordinate 73,922,539, forward strand.
CATACCTCTACATACCTCTACATACCTGTGTTTACCATACCTCTACATACCTCTATGTAGATCTACATTCCTCTATATACCTCTACATAAATCTACATACCTCTACATATCTCTACATACCTGTGTTTACCATACCTCTACATAACTCTGCATACCTCTACATACCTCTACATACCTGTGTTTACCATACATCTACATACCTCTACATACCTATATATACCTCTACATACCTCTACATACCTCTACATACCTCTATATACCTCTACATACCTCTACATACCTCTATATACCTCTACATACCTCTATATACCTCTACATACCTCTACATACCTCTACATAACTCTATATACCTCTACATACCTCTACATACCTGTGTTTACCATACCTCTACATTCCTCTACATACCTCTATGTAGATCTACATTCCTCTATATACCTCTACATAAATCTACATACCTCTACATACCTCTACATACCTGTGTTTACCATACATCTACGTACCTCTACATACCTCTACATACCTCTATATACCTCTACATACCTCTACATACCTCTATATACCTCTACATACCTCTACATACCTCTACATACCTCTACATACCTCTATATACCTCTACATACCTCTACATACCTCTATATACCTCTACATACCTCTATATACCTCTACATACCTCTATATACCTCTACATACCTCTACATACCTCTACATACCTCTATATACCTCTATATACCTCTACATACCTCTACATACCTCTACATAACTCTATATACCTCTATATACCTCTATATACCTCTACATAACTCTATATACCTGTGTTTACCATACCTCTACATACCTCTACATACTTCTATGTAGAGCTTTCCTTTCTTCTTTTCTCTTCCCTCTCTTTATCTTCTTTCTGTGTGTGTGTGTGTGTGTGTGTGTGTGTGTGTGTGTGTGTGTGTGTGTGTGTGTGTGTGTGTGTGTGTGTGTGTGTGTGTGTGTGTGTGTGTGTGTGTGTGTGTGTGTACCTGATTCGATGATTATACTGTTACAAGGCAGGGCTCAACAGTATAATAACAGACTGTTATTGTCAGTATTGTTTTGGTCACCTGGTTGAACCTCAATGACATGGATGACATGTGTACATCTGTGGCTTTCTGACTGGCTAACACACACACACACACACACACACACACACACACACACACACACACACACACACACACACACACACACACACACACACGCTCACACACACGTAGTCACTCTCATCAGTGTATGAGAAGGCACAGGCTGTTGTTCCATTGTCTCTCTGGCTGTCAGTGTGAGACATCAGTCATTGACTGCTGTTGTTTCATTGTCTCTCTGGCTGTCAGTGTGGGACATCAGTAGTGTGTGTTTCTGATCAAATGGTCAGTGTGTCTATGTTATCACACCTGTGTGAGCATCAGAGATGGAATTGGACAGTAAGCGCTACTCTCGAATGGAGGAGGATGGAGAACAACATAAAGACACTGAGGTACTATAGCATCTCTCTATCTATTTATCCTCTCTATCTATCTATCCTCTCTGTCTGTCTGTCTGTCTGTCTGTCTGTCTGTCTGTCTGTCTGTCTGTCTGTCTGTCTGTCTGTCTGTCTGTCTGTCTGTCTGTCTGTCTGTCTGTCTGTCTGTCTGTCTGTCTGTCTGTCTGTCTGTCTGTCTGTCTGTCTGTCTGTCTGTCTGTCTGTCTGTCTGTATATACTGTCTGTCTGTCTGTATATACTGTCTGCCTGCCTGCCTACCTGCCTGCCTGCCTGTATATACTGTCTGTCTGTATATACTGTCTGTCTGTCTGTGTCTGAATATACTGCCTGTCTGTATGCCTGTCTATCTATACTGTCTATCTATACTGTCTATCTATACTGTCTATCTATACTGTCTGTCTGTCTGTCTGTCTGTCTGTCTGTCTGTCTGTCTGTCTGTCTGTATATACTGTCTGTCTGTATGTCTGTATATACTGTCTGCCTGCCTGCCTACCTGCCTGCCTGCCTGTATATACTGTCTGTCTGTATATACTGTCTGAATATACTGCCTGTCTGTATGCCTGTCTATCTATACTGTCTGTCTGTCTGTCTGTCTGTCTGTCTGTCTGTCTGTCTGTCTGTCTGTCTGTCTGTCTGTCTGTCTGTCTGTCTGTCTGTCTGTCTGTCTGTCTGTCTGTCTGTCTGTCTGTCTGTCTGTACGTACGTACAAGACCACAGCTAGCAAACATGATTCAACTTGTCAGCTAATAATACAGAATAGAGGAAGTGGTTGAGGCCTAAAACAACATTTTGAAGCATCTGGTGTCCCTGATGAGAGGTTTAAACACCACTGAGGACCTAGCCTTCAATGTCATATACGGTCATGTACAGGGAGTTACTCTGATTCAGTTATATACAGGGAGTTACTCTGATTCAGTTATATACAGGGAGTTACTCTGATTCAGTTATATACAGGGATGTACTCTGATTCAGTTATATAAAGGGAGTTACTCTGATTCAGTTATATACAGGGAGTTACTCTGATTCAGTTATATACAGGGAGTTACTCTGATTCAGTTATATACAGGGAGGTACTCTGATTCAGTTATATACAGGGAGGTACTCTGATTCAGTTATATACAGGGAGGTACTCTGATTCAGTTATATACAGGGAGGTACTCTGATTCAGTTATATACAGGGAGTTACTCTGATTCAGTTATATACAGGGAGTTACTCTGATTCAGTTATATACAGGGAGTTACTCTGATTCAGTTATATAAAGGGAGTTACTCTGATTCAGTTATATACAGGGAGGTACTCTGATTCAGTTGTATACAGGGAGTTACTCTGATTCAGTTATATACAGGGAGTTACTCTGATTCAGTTATATACAGGGAGGTACTCTGATTCAGTTATATACAGGGAGTTACTCTGATTCAGTTATATACAGGGAGTTACTCTGATTCAGTTATATACAGGGAGTTACTCTGATTCAGTTATATACAGGGAGTTACTCTGATTCAGTTATATACAGGGAGTTACTCTGATTCAGTTGTATACAGGGAGTTACTCTGATTCAGTTATATACAGGGAGGTACTCTGATTCAGTTATTGTCAAACTGTAAAAAAGTAGTGCACTATCTACTCACTAGACTCTGGTCAAAAGTAGTGCACTATCTTCTCACTAGACTCTGGTCAAAAGTAGTGCACTATCTTCTCACTAGACTCTGGTCTAAAGTAGTGCACTATCTACTCACTGGGCTCTGGTCAAAAGTAGTGCACTATCTACTCACTAGACTCTAGTCAAAAGTAGTGCACTATCTACTCACTGGGCTCTGGTCAAAAGTAGTGCACTATCTACTCACTAGACTCTAGTCAAAAGTAGTGCACTATCTACTCACTAGACTCTGGTCTAAAGTAGTGCACTATCTACTCACTGGGCTCTGGTCAAAAGTAGTGCACTATCTACTCACTAGACTCTGGTCAAAAGTAGTGCACTATCTTCTCACTAGACTCTAGTCAAAAGTAGAGCACTATCTTCTCACTAGACTCTGGTCAAAAGTAGTGCACTATCTTCTCACTAGACTCTGGGCAAAAGTAGTGCACTATCTACTCACTGGGCTCTGGTCAAAAGTAGTGCACTATAGACTCACTGGGCTCTGGTCAAAAGTAGTGCACTATCTTCTCACTAGACTCTGGTCAAAAGTAGTGCACTATCTACTCACTGGGCTCTGGTCAAAAGTAGTGCACTATAGACTCACTGGGCTCTAGTCAAAAGTAGTGCACTATAGACTCACTGGGCTCTGGTCAAAAGTAGTGCACTATCTACTCACTGGGCTCTAGTCAAAAGTAGTGCACTATCTACTCACTGGGCTCTGGTCAAAAGTAGTGCACTATCTACTCACTGGGCTCTGGTCAAAAGTAGTGCACTATCTACTCACTGGGCTCTAGTCAAAAGTAGTGCACTATCTACTCACTAGAGTCTGGTCAAAAGTAGTGCACTATCTACTCACTGGGCTCTGGTCAAAAGTAGTGCACTATCTACTCACTAGACTCTGGTCAAAAGTAGTGCACTATCTACTCACTGGGCTCTAGTCAAAAGTAGTGCACTATCTACTCACTAGGCTCTGGTCAAAAGTAGTGCACTATCTACTCACTGGGCTCTGGTCAAAAGTAGTGCACTATATAGGAAATATAGTGTATTTTGGAACACAGAAACGATTAACTCTGACCCCCTAGGCTGTGGGCGTGGCGAATGCCCAGTGCACCATGGGAGAGGAGACGAAGTGTAATGACATCACAGTGATCATTTCTAACTCCACCCCCTTCCGGATCGCCCCACTGGAGCACTGTTTAAAGGCTCCGTCTGGACTCCTGGCATATCTCATCACCACAGGTACTGATACACTGTTTAAAGACTGGACTCCTGGCATATCTCATCACCACAGGTACTGTAACACTGTTTAAAGACTGGACTCCTGGCATATCTCATCACCACAGGTACTGTAACACTGTTTAAAGACTGGACTCCTGGCATATCTCATCACCACAGGTACTGTAACACTGTTTAAAGACTGGACTCCTGGCATATCTCATCACCACAGGTACTGTAACACTGTTTAAAGACTGGACTCCTGGCTTATCTCATCACCACAGGTACTGTAACACTGTTTAAAGACTGGACTCCTGGCATATCTCATCACCACAGGTACTGTAACACTGTTTAAAGACTGGACTCCTGGCATATCTCATCACCACAGGTACTGTAACACTGTTTAAAGACTGGACTCCTGGCATATCTCATCACCACAGGTACTGTAACACTGTTTAAAGACTGGACTCCTGGCATATCTCATCACCACAGGTACTGTAACACTGTTTAAAGACTGGACTCCTGGCATATCTCATCACCACAGGTACTGTAACACTGTTTAAAGACTGGACTCCTGGCATATCTCATCACCACAGGTACTGTAACACTGTTTAAAGACTGGACTCCTGGCTTATCTCATCACCACAGGTACTGTAACACTGTTTAAAGACTGGACTCCTGGCATATCTCATCACCACAGGTACTGTAACACTGTTTAAAGACTGGACTCCTGGCATATCTCATCACCACAGGTACTGTAACACTGTTTAAAGACTGGACTCCTGGCATATCTCATCACCACAGGTACTGAAACACTGTTTAAAGACTGGACTCCTGGCATATCTCATCACCACAGGTACTGTAACACTGTTTAAAGGCTGGACTCCTGGCATATCTCATCACCACAGGTACTGTAACACTCTTTAAAGACTGGACTCCTGGCATATCTCATCACCACAGGTACTGTAACACTGTTTAAAGACTGAACTCCTGGCATATCTCATCACCACAGGTACTGTAACACTGTTTAAAGACTGGACTACTGGCATATCTCATCACCACAGGTACTGTAACACTGTTTAAAGACTGGACTCCTGGCATATCTCATCACCACAGGTACTGTAACACTGTTTAAAGGCTGGACTACTGGCATATCTCATCACCACAGGTACTGTAACACTGTTTAAAGACTGGACTCCTGGCATATCTCATCACCACAGGTACTGTAACACTGTTTAAAGACTGGACTCCTGGCATATCTCATCACCACAGGTCCTGTAACACTGTTTAAAGACTGGACTCCTGGCATATCTCATCACCACAGGTACTGAAACACTGTTTAAAGACTGGACTCCTGGCATATCTCATCACCACAGGTACTGTAACACTGTTTAAAGGCTCCGTCTGGACTCCTGGCATATCTCATCACCACAGGTACTGTAACACTGTTTAACTTTTACTTGGTACTCATCCCGGATCCGGGAGCACCCCCCACAGTAAAAAAGCTGACTAGCATAGCCTAGCATAGCGTCACAAGTAAATACAAGCATCTAAATATCATTAAATCACAAGTCCAAGACACCAGATGAAAGATACAGATCTTGTGAATCCAGCCATCATTTCTGATTTTTAAAATGTTTTACAGGGAAGACACAATATGTAAATCTATTAGCTAACCACGTTAGCAAAAGACACCACTTTTTTTACTCCACCAGTTTTTTACTCCATCAGTAGCTATCACTAATTCGACTAAATAAAGATATATATAGCCACTAACCAAGAAACAACTTCATAAGATGACAGTCTGATAACATATTTATGGTATAGGATATGTTTTTTTAGAAAAATGTGCATTTTTCAGGTATAAATCACAGTTGTACATTGCAGCTGCAATCTGAAATAGCGTTGGAAGCAGCCGGAATAATTACAGAGACCGACGTCAATTACCAAAATACTCATCCTAAAACATTTCTGAAAAATACACAGCCTACAGCAATCGAAAGACACAGATCTTGTGAATCCAGACAATATTTCAGATTTTCTAAGTGTTTTACAGCGAAAACACAATATATCGTTATATTAGCATACCACATGAGCTAACATCACACCAGCATTAAATCAAGGCAAAGGGGGCGATAACGTTATCGCCACCAAAATATATAAATTTTTTCACTAACCTTCTCAGAATTCTTCAGATGACAGTCCTGTAACATCATATTACACAATGCATATAGAGTTTGTTCGAAAATGTGCATATTTAGCATCACAAATCGTGGTTATGCAATGTAATCTGTCAAAACATGGCATGCATTCGGGCCGGCGCCATCTTGGAAAGGCACCTATGTTTACGATTATTTATCGATTAGATTGACTAAAAAAATACAGGTTGGACAGCTAATTAAAGATGCATTGGTTATTAATGCAACCGCTGATTTAGATTTTTAAAATTTACGTTACTAGACATACATTGTGAGTTACAGCCAGACTAGTGCAGCAAAAAATGGCTGACAACTGCGTTTACATTTTTCCACATAAATACGGAATAAAATCATAAATAACTTTTACTTTTGGACGAGCTTCCATCAGTATCTTGGGCAATGTGTCCTTTGTCCAAAAGAATTGTTGCTTTGTTGTAAAACGACCTCCTCAACTTCGAAACTAGCAGCTAACGATAGCTACACGGCACACACATGTCCAAATCCTCAAACGCAATACTAAGGAAATTCAGAAAAATAGCAATATACTCGCATAAACTGATATAAATCGGTTTCAAATAACTTCGTTATGATGTTTCTAACACCTATATCGAATTAAATCACAGACAGATATATCTTTGATCAATAACGAGAGCTTTTGAGCATGCGATTCTGATGTCCTCACTTGCGTCCTGGCAAGCGTCGAAAAGAAGGGACATCTCACTCCATTCCCTTTTAAAAACTCTGACAAACACGTAGAGACACCATTCCACTTCTCATTGGTTACTGACATCCAGGGGAAGGCGGGTGCAGTTCATGTCAAGCCATAGGGCACACACAGAGTTTTAAACTGATCCGAGATCAGAGACTATTTTTCAGAGCTTCGCATGTCCTGTCATGAGTTTCGCTGTAGAAAGAGTTCTGGTTCACCCACAGACATATTTCAAACGGTTTTAGAAACTAGAGATTGTTTTCTATCCAATAGTAATAATAATATGCATATTGTACGAGCAAGAATTGAGTATGAGGCAGTTTAATTTGGAGACGATATTTTCCAAAGTGGAAACAGCACCCCCTGTATTGAGAAAAGGTTAACCCTTTGTGTGTCTCCCTCTCTCTAGTGTGTCTGGGAGCGTTGTTGTTTGGTGTGGTCTGGTCCATCGCTGAGAAGGAGTGTTATCCAGGGGGAAATCTGTTCGGCATCATCATCTTGTTTCTCTGTGCTGTGTGTGGAGGAAAGCTGGTCGGACTGATCCAACTCCCCACACTGCCCCCCTTCCCCCCTTTACTTGGTACGTTCCACTAGTCAGTGCTGTATATGTTTCATCTGACTGACGTGAAGAATGGGACGGTTTTGACTGACGTGAAGAATGGGACTGCTTTAAAATATCACATTTACATAAGTATTCAGACCCTTTACTCAGTACTTTGTTGAAGCACCTTAATGACATCACAATACCCCATAATGACGCAGCAAAAACAGGTTTTTAGACATCAAGTCATTACAGCCTCAAGTCTTCTTGGGTATGACGCTACAAGCTTGGAACACCTGTATTTGGGGAGTTTCTCCCATTCTTCTCTGCAGATCCTCTCAAGCTCTGTCAGGTTGGATGGGGAGCGTCGCTGCACAGCTATTTTCAGGTCTCTCCAGAGATGTTTGATCGGGTTTAAGTCCGGGCTCTGGCTGGGCCACTCAAGTACATTCAGAGACTTGTCCCCAAAGCCACTCCTGCATTGTCTTGGCTGTGTGCTTAGGGTCGTTGTCCTGTTGGAAGGTGAACCTTCGCCCCCAGTCTGAGGTCCTGAGCACTCTGGAGCAGGTTTTCATCAAGGATCTCTCTGTACTTTGCTCCGTTCATCTTTCCCTCAACCCTGACTAGTCTCCCAGTCCCTGCTGCTGAATAACATCCCCACAGCATGATGCTGCCACCACCATGCTTCACCGTAGGGATGGTGCCAGGTTTCCTCCAGACGTGACGCTTGGCATTCAGGCCAGAGAGTTCAATCTTGATTTCATTAGACCAGAGAATCTTGTTTCTCATGGTCTGAGAGTCTTTTGGTGCCTTTTGGCAAACTCCAAGCGAGCTGTCATGTGCCTTTAACTGAGGAGTGGCTTCCATCTGGCCACAATACCATAAAGCCCTGATTGGTGGAGTGCTGCAGAGATGGTTGTCCTTCTGGAAGGTTCTCCACAGAGAAACGCTGGAGCTCTGTCAGAGTGACCATCGGGTTCTTCCTCCCTGACCAAGGCCCTTCTCCCCCGATTGCTCAGTTTGACCAGGCAGCCAGCTCTAGGAAGAGTCTTGGTGGTTCCAAACTTCATGGCTTGATCTTTGCTCTGACATGCTCTGTCAACTGTGGGACCTCATATAGACAGGTCTGTGCCTTTCCAAATCATGTCCAATCAATTGACTTTACCGCAGGTGGAGCTCCGTTTTCTCATTATGGGGTATTGTGATGTCATTACGTGTTATTGTGATGTCATTATGGGGTATTGTGATGTCATTAGGGGGTATTGTGATGTCATTATGGGGTAGTGTGATGTCATTAGGGGGTATTGTGATGTCATTATGGGGTATTGTGATGTCATTATGGGGTATTGTGATGTCATTATGGGGTATTGTGATGTCATTAGGGGGTATTGTGATGTCATTAGGGGTTATTGTGTGTAGATGGATGAGGACGATAGGATCATGGCCCCAGCAGACACAGGACCCTGGTGTTTGCAGCTCGATGCTCTTGCCAACTCAATCACACAGGACGACTAAACTCATGTACTAAACTTGTGTGTCTCTCAGGCATGTTACCTGCAGGTTTCGTCCGTTTGTAACTGATGCTGTGTGTTTATATACAGGTATGTTGCTGGCAGGTCTGGTGCTGCGTAACGTCCCGTATGTAACGGAGGCGGTCCACATTGAGCAGGCCTGGTCAGCAGCTCTGAGGAACGTCGCTCTGGCCATCATACTGACCCGTGCTGGACTGGGCCTCGACCCTTCGGTACGGAGGGAGGGAGGGAGGGAGGGAGGGAGGGGGGGAGGGAGGGAGGGACAGAGAAAGAGGGAGAGAGAGAGAGAGAGAGAGAGAGAGAGAGAGAGAGAGAGAGAGAGACAGAGACAGAGACAGAGACAGAGACAGAGACAGAGACAGAGACAGAGACAGAGACAGAGACAGAGACAGAGAGAGAGAGAGAGAGAGAGAGAGAGATTTCTCTATGGAATTTTACAGCTAAAGGTGTATGTGTTCAACAGGCTCTCCGTAGACTCAAGGGGGTGTGTGTGCGACTGGCAGTAGGACCGTGTACAGTGGAGGCCTCAACAGTAGCTGTGATGTCTCACTTCCTGATGGGCTTGCCCTGGATCTGGGGATTCATACTGGGGTAAACACACACCTCAACACAGTGTTACCTCAATATTAGCTCTATCTGTCTCTCTCTCTCTCTCTCTCTCAATTCAATTCAATTCATTTTAAGGGCTGTATTGGCATGGGAAACATATGTTAACAAAGCAAGTGAAATAGATAATAAACAAAAGTGAAGTACAGCGGGGCAAAAAGTATTTAGTCTTTAGTCTAGGTTTTCACACACTGTAGCAAAGCACCCCCACAACATGATGCTGCCACCCCCGTGCTTCACGGTTGGGATGGTGTTCTTCAGCTTGCAAGTCTCCCCCTTTTTCCTCCAAACATAACGATGGTCATTATGGCCAAACAGTTCTATTTTTGTTTCATCAGACCAAAGGACATTTCTCCAGAAAGTACAATCTTCGTCCCCATGTGCAGTTGCAAACCGTAGTCTGGCTTTTTTATGGCGGTTTTGGAGCAGTGGCTTCTTCCTTGCAGAGCGGCCTTTCAGGTTATGTCGATATAGGACTCGTTTTACTGTGGATATAGATACTTTTGTGCTTGTTTCCTCCAGCATCTTCACAAGGTCCTTTGCTGTTGTTCTGGGATTGATTTGCACTTTTCGCACCAAAGTACGTTAATCTCTAGGAGACAGAACGCATCTCCTTCCTGAGCGGTATGACGGCTGCGTGGTCCCATGGTGTTTATACTTGCAAACTATTGTTTGTCCAGATGAACGTGGTACCTTCAGGCATTTGGAAGTTGCTCCCAAGGATGAACCAGACTTGTGGAGTTCTACAATGTTTTTTCTGAGTTCTTGGCTGATTTCTTTTGATGTTCCCATGATGTCAAGCAAAGAGGCACTGAGTTTGAAGGTAGGCCTTGAAATACATCCACAGGTACACCTCCAATTGACTCAAATGATGTCAATTAGCCTATCAGAAGCTTTTAAAGCTGGAATTTTCCAAGCTGTTTAAAGGCACAGTCAACTTAGTGTATGTAAACTTCTGACCCATTGGAATTGTGATACAGTGAATTATAAGTGAAATAATCTGTCTGTAAACAATTGTTGGAAAAATTACTTGTGTCATGCACAAAGTAGATGTCCTAACCGACTTGCCAAAATTATAGTTTGCTTACAAGAAATTTGTGGAGTGGTTGAAAAACGAGTTTTAATGACTCCAACCTAAGTGTATGTAAACTTCCCACTTCAACTGTACATACCCAGCGTCCTACAGAGCTGCAGGAGTTGTGACCCGTTTTTGTTGGTTATGTTGTCATAGTTGTGCCTAAAGGGGGGCATATGGGGGAGGGAATGCTGTCACCTGCAGGCAGGTGTTTGTCCCCCTGTGTGCTGAGGGTGTCAGGTTCTTGTCCAGTTCTGGCATTTAGGTCGCCACAGACTAGTACATGTCCCTGGGCCTGGAAATGGTTGATCTCCCCCTCCAGGATGGAGAAGCTGTCATCGTTAAAGGGGATTCTATTGGGGGGATATAGGTAGCATACATGAGGCCATTTTTAGCTGTTGAGATCATTTCCTTATTAATTTCCAGCCAGATGTAAAATGTTCCTGTTTTGATTAATTTAATAGAGTGGGTTAGGTCCGCTCTATACCACATTAGCATACCCCCCGAGTCTCTTCTCTGTTTCACACCTGGTAGTGTGACCTAGAGGGCAACCAGTGGGTCCGTCTCATCTATACCATGTTTCACACCTGGTAGTGTGGTGGATGGGACTACCAGCTCTCTGTAACCTAGAGGGCAACCAGTGGGTCTGTCTCCTTTATACCATGTTTCACACCTGGTAGTGTGGTGGATGGGACTACCAGCTCTCTGTAACCTAGAGGGCAACCAGTGGGTCTGTCTCCTTTATACCATGTTTCACACCTGGTAGTTTGGTGGATGGGACTACCAGCTCTCTGTAACCTAGAGGGCAACCAGTGGGTCTGTCTCCTTTATACCATGTTTCACACCTGGTAGTTTGGTGGATGGGACTACCAGCTCTCTGTAACCTAGAGGGCAACCAGTGGGTCCGTCTCATCTATACCATGTTTCACACCTGGTAGTTTGGTGGATGGGACTACCAGCTCTCTGTAACCTAGAGGGCAACCAGTGGGTCTGTCTCCTTTATACCATGTTTCACACCTGGTAGTTTGGTGGATGGGACTACCAGCTCTCTGTAACCTAGAGGGCAACCAGTGGGTCCGTCTCATCTATACCATGTTTCCCACCTGGTAGTTTGGTGGATGGGACGACCAGCTCTCTGTAACCTAGAGGGCAACCAGTGGGTCTGTCTCCTTTATACCATGTTTCACACCTGGTAGTTTGGTGGATGGGACGACCAGCTCTCTGTAACCTAGAGGGCAACCAGTGGGTCTGTCTCCTTTATACCATGTTTCACACCTGGTAGTTTGGTGGATGGGACTACCAGCTCTCTGTAACCTAGAGGGCAACCAGTGGGTCCGTCTCATCTATACCATGTTTCACACCTGGTAGTTTGGTGGATGGGACGACCAGCTCTCTGTAACCCAGAGGGCAACCAGTGGGTCTGTCTCCTTTATACCATGTTTCACACCTGGTAGTTTGGTGGATGGGACGACCAGCTCTCTGTAACCTAGAGGGCAACCAGTGGGTCTGTCTCCTTTATACCATGTTTCACACCTGGTAGTTTGGTGGATGGGACGACCAGCTCTCTGTAACCTAGAGGGCAACCAGTGGGTCTGTCTCCTTTATACCATGTTTCACACCTGGTAGTTTGGTGGATGGGACGACCAGCTCTCTGTAACCTAGAGGGCAACCAGTGGGTCTGTCTCCTTTATACCATGTTTCACACCTGGTAGTTTGGTGGATGGGACGACCAGCTCTCTGTAACCTAGAGGGCAACCAGTGGGTCCGTCTCCTTTATACCATGTTTCACACCTGGTAGTGTGACCTAGAGGGCAACCAGTGGGTCTGTCTCCTTTATACCATGTTTCACACCTGGTAGTTTGGTGGATGGGACGACCAGCTCTCTGTAACCTAGAGGGCAACCAGCTCTCTGTAACCTAGAGGGCAACCAGAAGGGGCATAGGTCTGATATGGGGGGGCCTCTATAGGGTGTGGCCAGGGTTTGCTTGGGGTGGTCTTAGCTGATTTGGGTGTGGCTGCTAATAAGGCTACCAAGCTGCTAGGACAGAACTGACCTGGTTGCAACTTAAATTTTCACTGAAGTGTCAAGTGGTCTGGGTGTAGGTCCTCTTGGGGTGGGGAATCTCAGTGCAAGTCCTTCAGGAGGGGTCTGGCAGATCTAGGAGGGTGTCTTGCTGGTCTGGGGCGGGTGTCCGTTGCTCTGTTGCTCCTGTGTGAGGTGCTGTGGCTACTGGGGCTGCGGTTGAGGGTGACGTCCTTCAGGGTCCTGGGAAAAGTTGGGATTGCTGGCTTGTAGAGGAGAACCTGGTCGTAAAGGCTGTTCAAGTCCAGGGTGGAGTGGTGGGCCAGGTAAGCATTTGGTTTTGAGGCACAGTCCTGGGAAATGTTTACATTTACCCGCTGTACGGTGGCAGGGTGGAAGTATTTTCATGGTAGCAAGGTGGAGATAACCACTTGTGCATTGGGGAAAGTAGAAGAAGCTTTTTCAATCACTTCCTTGAGTGCTGTGACCACCCTTTCCTGCTGGGCCCTCAGGTCATTTGTGCCCCTTATGATGTGGCTGGGGGACCCTAGTCTGTCCTCTGACAGCTCCAGGGCATGTCTGGTGTTTGGGCATCAGAATTTAGACAATTTGTGTTTGGGAAAAAGTTTGTCCTCTTAACCTTTCTGGGACCAGGAGCAGTATTGAGTAGTTTGGATGAATGAGGTGCCCAAAGTAAACTGCCTGTTACTCAGGCCCAGAAGCTAGGATAGGCATAGATTTGGATAGAAAACACTCTAAAGCTTCCAAAACTGTTAAAATAATGTCTGTGAGTATAACAGAACTGATATGGCAGGCTGAAACCTGAGGAGAATCCACCCAGGAAGTTATTTTGAAATGGCTGTTTTTCCATTGAAAGCCTATCCACCATACAAAGACTTAAAACCCATGGCTTCCACTACATGTGGCCAGTCTTTAGGCATTGTTTCAGGCTTTTACTCTGAAAAATGAGGGAGAAACACCACTTTCAATGAGAGGACAGTGGAAACGTCCAGACATGTGTCCAGCGCGTGACCGGGACCGTGAGGTTATTTCTTTCTTTTTCCTTTTCTATTGACGGAGATATTGTCCGGTTGAAATATGATCGATTTATTTATGACAAAAACAACCTGAGGATTGATTATAAACATCGTTTGACATGTTTCTACGAACTTTTATGATACTTTTTTGATTTTTCGTCTGCCTGCTGTGACCGCGCTTTGTGCCAATGGTTTACTGAACAAAACGCACCAACAAAACGGAGGTTTTTGGATATAAAGAGGGACTTTATCAAACAAAACAAACATTTATTGTGTAACATGGAGTCTTGTGAGTGCAACCATACGAAGATCATCAAAGGTAAGTGATCAATTTTATCTCTCTATTTCTGACGCCATGGGGGCTTCAACGGCCTCTGCATTTGGGTTGGGGGGTGGGGGGCTTTGGGGGTGGGAAACTCTCCTGCCATTGTCAGTGCTAATTGAAGTTACAGCCAGGTCTGTTCTGTCCTAGTAGCTTGGTAGCTTTAGTATACTTATTTATTAAGCTTTATAAAACAGAATTAACAAGAGATTATTGTCTTTTACTTTTTGTCTTCAGAAGTAGGTCCAGACTGAACATTACTCATTCAGTGTTGTGTTGGATGTATTTACAGGTCCAGACTGAACATTACTCACTCAGTGTTGTGTTGGATGGTATTTACAGGTTCAGACTGAACATTACTCACTCAGTGTTGTGTTGGATGGTATTTCCAGGTCCAGACTGAACATTACTCACTCAGTGTTGTGTTGGATGTATTTACAGGTCCAGACTGAACATTACTCACTCAGTGTTGTGTTGGATGTATTTACAGGTTCAGACTGAACATTACTCACTCAGTGTTGTGTTGGATGGTATTTACAGGTTCTGCTGTGTTTCCTCAGCAGGTTTTGGTTTGTTAGAAGTTTTTTGTTGTTGTCCCAAATCAAGGTTTTAGGTGTGGAATTTTACTTTGGATTGAAGGTTTTAATGTTGAGGTTATTATCCTGTATAAATCCTTTATCCAACTCGAATTCTATATTCTCTAACTCAGGAGCCCATGAGCTCACTCTCTGCTCATCTGCCCCCCCCCCTCTCTTTCTTTCTCTCTCTGATGTCTCATTCTGACTGTCTGTCTGTCTGTCTGTCCGTTTCTCACTCTCTCTCTCTCTCTCTCTCTCTCTCTCTCTCTCTCTCTCTCTCTCTCTCTCTCTCTCTCTCTCTCTCTCTCTCTCTTTCCGTCTCTCTCTCTCTCTCTCTCTCTCTCTCTGTCTCTCTCTCCCTCTCTCTCTCTCTGTCTCTCTCTTTCCGTCTCTCTCTCTCTATCTCTCTCTATCTCTCTTTCTCTAGGTTTGTTCTGAGTGCTGTCTCTCCAGCGGTGGTGGTGCCCTCCATGTTGCTGCTCCAGAAGGATGGCTACGGCGTGGAGAAGGGAATCCCTACTCTGCTGATGGCTGCTGGGAGTTTTGATGACATCCTGGCCATCACAGGGTTCACCACCTGTCTAGGCGTGGCATTCGCCTCAGGTAAGTGAGCATGTGACCACAGGGTTCACAGCAGAAGCGACCCGCCAATTAGACAGAACAATCACTCTTTCACACTGGGATGAAGCCCCATTGACTTCCTATTGCCACCTAGTAGATATCCCACCTCAGCTCAAAACACCTGGCAGCATCTGACCACTAAACGCAGTAGGAAAACACTCAGGTTACATCTGACCACTAAACGCAGTAGGAAAACACTCAGGTTACATCTGACCACTAAACGCAGTAGGAAAACACTCAGGTTACATCTGACCACTAAACGCAGTAGTAAAACACTCAGTTTACATCTGACCACTAAACACAGTAGTAAAACATTCAGGTTACATCTGACCACTAAACGCAGTAGTAAAACATTCAGGTTACATCTGACCACTAAACGCAGTAGTAAAACATTCAGGTTACATCTGACCACTAAACGCAGTAGTAAAACATTCAGGTTACATCTGACCACTAAACGCAGTAGTAAAACACTCAGGTTACATCTGACCACTAAACGCAGTAGTAAAACATTCAGGTTACATCTGACCACTAAACGCAGTAGTAAAACACTCAGGTTACATCTGACCACTAAACGCAGTAGTAAAACACTCAGGTTACATCTGACCACTAAACGCAGTAGGAAAACACTCAGGTTACATCTGACCACTAAACGCAGTAGTAAAACATTCAGGTTACATCTGACCACTAAACGCAGTAGTAAAACACTCAGGTTACATCTGACCACTAAACGCAGTAGGAAAACACTCAGGTTACATCTGACCACTAAACGCAGTAGTAAAACATTCAGGTTACATCTGACCACTAAACGCAGTAGTAAAACATTCAGGTTACATCTGTCCACTAAACGCAGTAGTAAAACACTCAGGTTACATCTGACCACTAAACGCAGTAGTAAAACACTCAGGTTACATCTGACCACTAAACGCAGTAGTAAAACACTCAGGTTACATCTGACCACTAAACGCAGTAGGAAAACACTCAGGTTACATCTGACCACTAAACGCAGTAGTAAAACACTCAGTTTACATCTGACCACTAAACGCAGTAGTAAAACATTCAGGTTACATCTGACCACTAAACGCAGTAGTAAAACACTCAGGTTACATCTGACCACTAAACGCAGTAGTAAAACACTCAGGTTACATCTGTCCACTAAACGCAGTAGTAAAACACTCAGGTTACATCTGACCACTAAACGCAGTAGTAAAACACTCAGGTTACATCTGTCCACTAAACGCAGTAGTAAAACACTCAGGTTACATCTGACCACTAAACGCAGTAGTAAAACACTCAGGTTACATCTGACCACTAAACGCAGTAGTAAAACACTCAGGTTACATCTGACCACTAAACACAGTAGTAAAACATTCAGGTTACATCTGACCACTAAACACAGTAGTAAAACACTCAGGTTACATCTGACCACTAAACGCAGTAGTAAAACATTCAGGTTACATCTGGCCACTAAACGCAGTAGTAAAACATTCAGGTTACATCTGACCACTAAACGCAGTAGTAAAACACTCAGGTTACATCTGACCACTAAACGCAGTAGTAAAACACTCAGGTTACATCTGACCACTAAACGCAGTAGTAAAACATTCAGGTTACATCTGACCACTAAACGCAGTAGTAAAACACTCAGGTTACATCTGACCACTAAACGCAGTAGTAAAACATTCAGGTTACATCTGACCACTAAACGCAGTAGTAAAACATTCAGGTTACATCTGACCACTAAACGCAGTAGTAAAACATTCAGGTTACATCTGACCACTAAACGCAGTAGTAAAACACTCAGGTTACATCTGACCACTAAACGCAGTAGTAAAACATTCAGGTTACATCTGGCCACTAAACGCAGTAGTAAAACATTCAGGTTACATCTGACCACTAAACGCAGTAGTAAAACATTCAGGTTACACCTGACCACTAAACGCAGTAGTAAAACATTCAGGTTACATCTGACCACTAAACGCAGTAGTAAAACACTCAGGTTACATCTGACCACTAAACGTAGTAGTAAAACACTCAGGTTACATCTGACCACTAAACGCAGTAGTAAAACATTCAGGTTACATCTGACCACTAAACGCAGTAGTAAAACACTCAGTTTACATCTGACCACTAAACGCAGTAGTAAAACACTCAGGTTACATCTGACCACTAAACGCAGTAGTAAAACACTCAGGTTACATCTGACCACTAAACGCAGTAGTAAAACACTCAGGTTACATCTGACCACTAAACGCAGTAGTAAAACACTCAGGTTACATCTGACCACTAAACGCAGTAGTAAAACACTCAGGTTACATCTGACCACTAAACGCAGTAGTAAAACACTCAGGTTACATCTGACCACTAAACGCAGTAGTAAAACACTCAGGTTACATCTGACCACTAAACGCAGTAGGAAAACACTCAGGTTACATCTGACCACTAAACGCAGTAGTAAAACACTCAGTTTACATCTGACCACTAAACGCAGTAGTAAAACATTCAGGTTACATCTGACCACTAAACGCAGTAGTTTAACATTCAGGTTACATCTGACCACTAAACGCAGTAGTAAAACACTCAGGTTACATCTGACCACTAAACGCAGTAGGAAAACACTCAGGTTACATCTGACCACTAAACGCAGTAGTAAAACATTCAGGTTACATCTGACCACTAAACGCAGTAGTAAAACATTCAGGTTACATCTGTCCACTAAACGCAGTAGTAAAACACTCAGGTTACATCTGACCACTAAACACAGTAGTAAAACACTCAGGTTACATCTGACCACTAAACGCAGTAGTAAAACACTCAGGTTACATCTGACCACTAAACGCAGTAGGAAAACACTCAGGTTACATCTGACCACTAAACGCAGTAGTAAAACACTCAGTTTACATCTGACCACTAAACGCAGTAGTAAAACATTCAGGTTACATCTGACCACTAAACGCAGTAGTAAAACACTCAGGTTACATCTGACCACTAAACGCAGTAGTAAAACACTCAGGTTACATCTGTCCACTAAACGCAGTAGTAAAACACTCAGGTTACATCTGACCACTAAACGCAGTAGTAAAACACTCAGGTTACATCTGTCCACTAAACGCAGTAGTAAAACACTCAGGTTACATCTGACCACTAAACGCAGTAGTAAAACACTCAGGTTACATCTGACCACTAAACGCAGTAGTAAAACATTCAGGTTACATCTGGCCACTAAACGCAGTAGTAAAACATTCAGGTTACATCTGACCACTAAACGCAGTAGTAAAACACTCAGGTTACATCTGACCACTAAACGCAGTAGTAAAACACTCAGGTTACATCTGACCACTAAACGCAGTAGTAAAACATTCAGGTTACATCTGACCACTAAACGCAGTAGTAAAACACTCAGTTTACATCTGACCACTAAACACAGTAGTAAAACATTCAGGTTACATCTGACCACTAAACGCAGTAGTAAAACATTCAGGTTACATCTGACCACTAAACGCAGTAGTAAAACACTCAGGTTACATCTGTCCACTAAACGCAGTAGTAAAACACTCAGGTTACATCTGACCACTAAACGCAGTAGTAAAACACTCAGGTTACATCTGACCACTAAACGCAGTAGTAAAACACTCAGGTTACATCTGACCACTAAACGCAGTAGTAAAACACTCAGGTTACATCTGACCACTAAACGCAGTAGTAAAACACTCAGGTTACATCTGACCACTAAACGCAGTAATAAAACACTCAGGTTACATCTGACCACTAAACGCAGTAGTAAAACACTCAGGTTACATCTGACCACTAAACGCAGTAGGAAAACACTCAGGTTACATCTGACCACTAAACGCAGTAGTAAAACACTCAGTTTACATCTGACCACTAAACGCAGTAGTAAAACATTCAGGTTACATCTGACCACTAAACGCAGTAGTAAAACATTCAGGTTACATCTGACCACTAAACGCAGTAGTAAAACACTCAGGTTACATCTGACCACTAAACGCAGTAGGAAAACACTCAGGTTACATCTGACCACTAAACGCAGTAGTAAAACACTCAGTTTACATCTGACCACTAAACGCAGTAGTAAAACATTCAGGTTACATCTGACCACTAAACGCAGTAGTAAAACGTTCAGGTTACATCTGACCACTAAACGCAGTAGTAAAACACTCAGGTTACATCTGACCACTAAACGCAGTAGTAAAACACTCAGGTTACATCTGACCACTAAACGCAGTAGGAAAACACTCAGGTTACATCTGACCACTAAACGCAGTAGTAAAACATTCAGGTTACATCTGACCACTAAACGCAGTAGTAAAACATTCAGGTTACATCTGGCCACTAAACGCAGTAGTAAAACATTCAGGTTACATCTGACCACTAAACGCAGTAGTAAAACACTCAGGTTACATCTGACCACTAAACGCAGTAGTAAAACACTCAGGTTACATCTGACCACTAAACGCAGTAGTAAAACATTCAGGTTACATCTGACCACTAAACGCAGTAGTAAAACATTCAGGTTACATCTGACCACTAAACGCAGTAGTAAAACATTCAGGTTACATCTGACCACTAAACGCAGTAGTAAAACATTCAGGTTACATCTGAACACTAAACGCAGTAGTAAAACACTCAGGTTACATCTGACCACTAAACGCAGTAGTAAAACATTCAGGTTACATCTGGCCACTAAACGCAGTAGTAAAACATTCAGGTTACATCTGACCACTAAACGCAGTAGTAAAACATTCAGGTTACACCTGACCACTAAACGCAGTAGTAAAACATTCAGGTTACATCTGACCACTAAACGCAGTAGTAAAACACTCAGGTTACATCTGTCCACTAAACGCAGTAGTAAAACACTCAGGTTACATCTGACCACTAAACGCAGTAGTAAAACACTCAGTTTACATCTGACCACTAAACGCAGTAGTAAAACATTCAGGTTACATCTGACCACTAAACGCAGTAGTAAAACGTTCAGGTTACATCTGACCACTAAACGCAGTAGTAAAACACTCAGGTTACATCTGACCACTAAACGCAGTAGTAAAACACTCAGGTTACATCTGACCACTAAACGCAGTAGGAAAACACTCAGGTTACATCTGACCACTAAACGCAGTAGTAAAACATTCAGGTTACATCTGACCACTAAACGCAGTAGTAAAACATTCAGGTTACATCTGGCCACTAAACGCAGTAGTAAAACATTCAGGTTACATCTGACCACTAAACGCAGTAGTAAAACACTCAGGTTACATCTGACCACTAAACGCAGTAGTAAAACACTCAGGTTACATCTGACCACTAAACGCAGTAGTAAAACATTCAGGTTACATCTGACCACTAAACGCAGTAGTAAAACATTCAGGTTACATCTGACCACTAAACGCAGTAGTAAAACATTCAGGTTACATCTGACCACTAAACGCAGTAGTAAAACATTCAGGTTACATCTGAACACTAAACGCAGTAGTAAAACACTCAGGTTACATCTGACCACTAAACGCAGTAGTAAAACATTCAGGTTACATCTGGCCACTAAACGCAGTAGTAAAACATTCAGGTTACATCTGACCACTAAACGCAGTAGTAAAACATTCAGGTTACACCTGACCACTAAACGCAGTAGTAAAACATTCAGGTTACATCTGACCACTAAACGCAGTAGTAAAACACTCAGGTTACATCTGTCCACTAAACGCAGTAGTAAAACACTCAGGTTACATCTGACCACTAAACGCAGTAGTAAAACACTCAGGTTACATCTGACCACTAAACGCAGTAGTAAAACACTCAGGTTACATCTGACCACTAAACGCAGTAGTAAAACACTCAGGTTACATCTGACCACTAAACGCAGTAGTAAAACACTCAGGTTACATCTGACCACTAAACGCAGTAGTAAAACACTCAGGTTACATCTGACCACTAAACGCAGTAGTAAAACATTCAGGTTACATCTGACCACTAAACGCAGTAGTAAAACATTCAGGTTACATCTGACCACTAAACGCAGTAGTAAAACATTCAGGTTACATCTGACCACTAAACGCAGTAGTAAAACATTCAGGTTACATCTGAACACTAAACGCAGTAGTAAAACACTCAGGTTACATCTGACCACTAAACGCAGTAGTAAAACATTCAGGTTACATCTGACCACTAAACGCAGTAGTAAAACACTCAGGTTACATCTGACCACTAAACGCAGTAGTAAAACACTCAGGTTACATCTGACCACTAAACGCAGTAGGAAAACACTCAGGTTACATCTGACCACTAAACGCAGTAGTAAAACATTCAGGTTACATCTGACCACTAAACGCAGTAGTAAAAAACTCAAAATGTTAAATTTAGAAAATGTAGAGAGTAGAATTGACACAATCCCAGTTATATCTACAATTGTGTTGTATCCCCCTACAGGTTCTAGTTGGTATAACCTGTCTGTCTCCCCCTACAGGTTCTAATTGGTATAACCTGTCTGTCTCCCCCTACAGGTTCTAGTTGGTATAACCTGTCTGTCTCCCCCTACAGGTTCTAGTTGGTATAACTAGTCTGTCTCCCCCTACAGGTTCTAGTTGGTATAACCTGTCTGTCTCCCCCTACAGGTTCTAATTGGTATAACCTGTCTGTCTCCCCCTACAGGTTCTAGTTGGTATAACCTGTCTGTCTCCCCCTACAGGTTCTAGTTGGTATAACCTGTCTGTCTCTCCCTACAGGTTCTAGTTGGTATAACCTGTCTGTCTCCCCCTACAGGTTCTAGTTGGTATAACCTGTCTGTCTCCCCCTACAGGTTCTAATTGGTATAACCTGTCTGTCTCCCCCTACAGGTTCTAGTTGGTATAACCTGTCTGTCTCCCCCTACAGGTTCTAGTTGGTATAACCTGTCTGTCTCCCCCTACAGGTTTTAGTTGGTATAACCTGTCTGTCTCCCCCTACAGGTTCTAGTTCGTATAACCTGTCTGTCTCCGCCTACAGGTTCTAGTTGGTATAACCTGTCTGTCTCCCCCTACAGGTTCTAGTTGGTATAACCTGTCTGTCTCTCCCTACAGGTTCTAGTTGGTATAACCTGTCTGTCTCCCCCTACAGGTTCTAGTTGGTATAACCTGTCTGTCTCCCCCTACAGGTTCTAGTTGGTATAACCTGTCTGTATCCCCCTACAGGTTCTAGTTGGTATAACCTGTCTGTCTCCCCCTACAGGTTCTAGTTGGTATAACCTGTCTGTCTCTCCCTACAGGTTCTAGTTGGTATAACCTGTCTGTCTCCCCCTACAGGTTCTAGTTGGTTTTACCTGTTGTCTCCCCATCCAGGTTCTAGTTGGTATAACCTGTCTGTCTCCCCCTACAGGTTCTAGTTGGTATAACCTGTCTGTCTCCCCCTACAGGTTCTAGTTGGTATAACCTGTCTGTCTCCCCCTACAGGTTCTAGTTGGTATAACCTGTCTGTCTCTCCCTACAGGTTCTAGTTGGTATAACCTGTCGTCTCCCCATCCAGGTATTAGTTGGTTTTACCTGTCTGTCTCCCCCTACAGGTTCTAGTTGGTATAACCTGTCTGTCTCCGCCTACAGGTTCTAGTTGGTATAACCTGTCTGTCTCCCCTACAGGTTCTAGTTGGTATAACCTGTCTGTCTCCCCCTACAGGTTCTAGTTGGTATAACCTGTCTGTCTCCGCCTACAGGTTCTAGTTGGTATAACCTGTCTGTCTCCCCCTACAGGTTCTAGTTGGTATAACCTGTCTGTCTCCCCCTACAGGTTCTAGTTGGTATAATCTGGGTCGGGGGGTGCTGGAGGTTGGAGGAGGAACAATCATCGGAATCATTCTTGGATTCTTCCTCCGTTTTTTCCCCAGCAGAGACCAGGTAAGAACCTAACAGTGTGTGTCTCTCTCTGTCTGTGGAGGGGTGGGATGTTGCGAGTGGGTAGGTTGGTATGTGTTTCACTCATTTACATTACCAGTTAACACACACTTTCCATTCACATGTATATACATTACATGACACAAACAAATCGCAGCAAGGGGGCCAGTCTCAGTGGTAGACCTATAGCTGTTAGAGCCAGTCTCAGTGGTAGACCTATAGCTGTTAGAGCCAGTCTCAGTGGTAGACCTATAACTGTTAGAGCCAGTCTCAGTGGTAGACCTATAACTGGTAGAGCCAGTCTCAGTGGTAGACCTATAGCTGTTAGAGCCAGTCTCAGTGGTAGACCTATAACTGGTAGAACCAGTCTCAGTGGTAGACCTATAGCTGTTAGAGCCAGTCTCAGTGGTAGACCTATAGCTGTTAGAACCAGTCTCAGTGGTAGACCTATAGCTGTTAGAACCAGTCTCAGTGGTAGACCTATAGCTGTTAGAGCCAGTCTCAGTGGTAGACCTATAACTGGTAGAGCCAGTCTCAGTGGTAGACCTATAGCTGTTAGAACCAGTCTCAGTGGTAGACCTATAGCTGGTAGAGCCAGTCTCAGTGGTAGACCTATAGCTGGTAGAGCCAGTCTCAGTGGTAGACCTATAGCTGGTAGAGCCAGTCTCAGTGGTAGACCTATAGCTGGTAGAGCCAGTCTCAGTGGTAGACCTATAACTGGTAGAGCCAGTCTCAGTGGTAGACCTATAGCTGGTAGAGCCAGTCTCAGTGGTAGACCTATAACTGGTAGAGCCAGTCTCAGTGGTAGACCTATAACTGGTAGAGCCAGTCTCAGTGGTAGACCTATAACTGGTAGAGCCAGTCTCAGTGGTAGACCTATAGCTGGTAGAGCCAGTCTCAGTGGTAGACCTATAGCTGTTAGAACCAGACATAGTCTACTATACCGTTTCCATATCTGTTATGACATAGTCTACTATACCGTTTCCATATCTGTTAAGTCTACTATACCGTTTCCATATCTGTTATGACATAGTCTACTATACCGTTTCCATATCTGTTATGACATAGTCTACTATACCGTTTCCTAGTGCAGAGCAGTAAGTTAACCCTTCATCCTGTACTGACCCAGGCTGTTAGAGCTGGAGTACTTGCTTCCCACATTTGTTGACAAAAATTGTCTCTGTCTCTCCCTCATGCTCTCTCTTCGCTCTCTTTCTCCCGCCTCTCTCTCTCCATCCCCTCTCTCCATCCTCCATCTCTCCCTCTTTCTCTCCCTCCTCTCTCTCTTTCTCTCCCTCTTCTCCCTCTCTCTCTCTCTCCCCTTCCCTCTCCTCTCTCTGTCTCTCTCTCTTCTCCCTCTCTCTCTCCCCTTCCCTCTCCTCTCTCTCTCTGTCTCTCTCTCTCTCTCTCTCCCCTTCCCTCTCCTCTCTCTCTCTTTCTCTCTCTCTCTCTGTCTCTAGGAGGATGTGGTATTGAGGAGGAGTGTGATGTTGCTGGGTCTGTCTGTGTTTGCTGTGTTCGGAAGTCGAGTGGCTGGTTTCCCGGGAGCAGGTGGACTCTGTACTCTGGTCATGGCCTTCCTAGCTGCACTGGGCTGGGGGGCAGAGAAGGTTAGTGTGTTTGTAAAGCATTTAGAATGTCTTTATGAAGTTTTAACATGTTTATAAAGCACCTACCTTGTTCTTAACTGACTTAGTTAGATAAAGGTTAAATCTATGTCGACACCCCTTCAAATGAGTGGATTTGGCTATTTCAGCCACAGCCGTTGCTGACAGGTGTATAAAGTCTAGCACACAGTCGTGTAATCTCCAAAGACAAACATTGGCAGTAGAATGGCCTTACTGAAGAACTCAGGGACTTTCCACGTGGCACCGTCATAGGATGCCACCTTTCCAACAAGTCAGTTTGTCAAATTTCTGCCCTTCTAGAGCTGCCCCGGTCAACTGTAAGTGCTGTTATTGTGAAGTGGAAACGTCTAGGAGCAACAACGGCTTAGCTGCGAAGTGGTAGGAGACACAAACTCACAGAACAGGACCACCGGGTGCTGAAGCGCGTAAAAATCATCTGTTCTCGGTTGCAACACTCACTACCGAGTTCCAAACTGCCTCTGGAAGCAACTTCAGCACAATAACTGGTAGTCGGGAGCTTCATGAAATGGGTTTCCATGGCTGAGCAGCCGCACACAAGCCTAAGATCACCATGTGCAATTCCAAGCGTCGGCTAGAGTGATGTAAAGCTCGCCGCCATTGGACTCTGGAGCAGTGGAACCGCGTTCTCTGAATCACGCTTCACCATCTGGCAATTTTTGATATTGCTACTATGCAAATATGCAAGTAACCATTTCACCTTCTGTATCCTGTTCATGTGACAAATCAACATTTCATTTTATTTGATATAGTGTGTTTACCAGAGACGGTAATGTGAAGAACAACATGACCTGCACCAAAGTCAGATTAGGAAACAGCCCAACGACCAGATAAAGGGTATCTAAACACCTGGAGTGTTTAGGCTACTACTTTCACCACTTTTAGTCTTGAAATCTTTGGTTGTTTATTACACTACCTCACTCTGTTTAGCACATGGCCTCACATATGAATCCTTAAAGAGATGGGTGGGGCTAAGGCATAAGAGTGTGTGAGTGATGCTGAATGGATGTAGACAAAGAAGAGCTCCCCAGTAGGTGTACCAAAACATTCAACGGCCATTTTCTCAAAAGTGGGGTTATAAATGTATCAACTTTCAAAGCAGAATTACTTTCCTAAACTGCAGTGTATGATATTCCATTTTCTAGCTCTGCAATTGTAAAAAAAAAAAAAAACATTTTGCTACATAGGATCGAATCGAACTGGTCGGTCACATTTGTAAAACATAACTGTTTTCCTTCGTGGGGTAAGAGAGGTACCACACTGGGGACTTTAATAAAGCAAATCTGAGGAAAACGCTACATCATCAACACATCTCCTGCGATACTCGCTCATCAAGAACTTTTGCCCACCGCTACTCCCTCTTCCAGCATGGCTACAAGGCCCTCCCCCGCCCTCCCTTCAGCAAATCAGATCACGCCTCCATTCTGCTCTTCCCCTCCTACAGGCAGAAACTTAAACAGGAAGTACCTGTGATAAGTTCTATTCAACGCTGGTCTGACCAATCGGAATCCATGCTTCAAGATTGTTTTGATCTCATGGAATGGGATACGGTCCAGGTTGCCATTCCGTGACTCGTGACTGAGTTCATCAGGAAGTGTATAGAGGATGCTGTTCCCACTGTGTCGATTGAAATTTATCCAATCCAAAAAACATGGATAGATGGCAGCATTATCACAAAACTGAAAGTGCAAACCATTGCATTTAACCACGGCAAGGTGACTGGTAACACAGACAAGTACAAACAGTCCAGCTATGCCGCCTGGAAAGGTAATCAAACAAGTAAAACGTCAGTACTGGGAGAAAGTGAAGTCGCAAATCAACGGCTCAGACATGAGATGAATATGGCAGGGACTCCAGACATTCATGGATTATAATATAGTCTAATGGGGGAGGCTAGTAACAGTGACTATAGTTCATGGTACTGGGTGGAGACTAGTAACAGTGACTATAGTTCAGGGTACTGGGGGGAGGCTAGTAACAGTGACTATAGATCAGGGCAGGGTAATGGGGGAGGCTAGTAACAGTGACTATAGTTCAGGGTACTGGGGGGAGGCTAGTAACAGTGACTATAGATCAGGGCAGGGTACTGGGGGGAGACTAGTAACAGGGACTATAGTTCAGGGTACTGGGGGGAGGCTAGTAACAGTGACTATAGATCAGGGCAGGGTAATGGGGGAGGCTAGTAACAGTGACTATAGTTCAGGGTACTGGGGGGAGGCTAGTAACAGTGACTATAGATCAGGGTACTGGGGGGAGACTAGTAACAGTGACTATAGTTCAGGGCAGGGTACTGGGGGGAGGCTAGTAACAGTGACTATAGTTCAGGGTACTGGGTGGAGACTAGTAACAGTGACTATAGTTCAGGGTACTGAGGGGAGGCTAGTAACAGTGACTATAGTTCAGGGTACTGGGGGGAGGCTAGTAACAGTGACTATAGTTCAGGGTACTGGGTGGAGACTAGTAACAGTGACTATAGTTCATGGTACTGGGTGGAGACTAGTAACAGTGACTATAGTTCAGGGTACTGGGGGGAGGCTAGTAACAGTGACTATAGATCAGGGCAGGGTAATGGGGGAGGCTAGTAACAGTGACTATAGTTCAGGGTACTGGGGGGAGGCTAGTAACAGTGACTATAGATCAGGGCAGGGTACTGGGGGGAGACTAGTAACAGGGACTATAGTTCAGGGTACTGGGGGGAGGCTAGTAACAGTGACTATAGATCAGGGCAGGGTAATGGGGGAGGCTAGTAACAGTGACTATAGTTCAGGGTACTGGGGGGAGGCTAGTAACAGTGACTATAGATCAGGGTACTGGGGGGAGACTAGTAACAGTGACTATAGTTCAGGGCAGGGTACTGGGGGGAGGCTAGTAACAGTGACTATAGTTCAGGGTACTGGGTGGAGACTAGTAACAGTGACTATAGTTCAGGGTACTGGGGGGAGGCTAGTAACAGTGACTATAGTTCAGGGCAGGATACTGGGGGGAGGCTAGTAACAGTGACTATAGTTCAGGGTACTGGGGGGAGGCTAGTAACAGTGACTATAGTTCAGGGTACTGGGGGGAGGCTAGTAACAGTGACTATAGTTAAGGGCAGGATACTGGGGGGAGGCTAGTAACAGTGACTATAGTTCAGGGTACTGGGGGGAGGCTAGTAACAGTGACTATAGTTCAGGGTACTGGGGGGAGGCTAGTAACAGTGACTATAGTTCAGGGTACTGGGGGGAGACTAGTAACAGTGACTATAGTTCAGGGCAGGGTACTGGGGGAGACTAGTAACAGTGACTATAGTTCAGGGTACTGGGGGAGACTAGTAACAGTGACTATAGTTCAGGGTACTGGGTGGAGGCTAGTAACAGTGACTATAGTTCAGGGTACTGGGGGGAGGCTAGTAACAGTGACTATAGTTCAGGGTACTGGGGGGAGGCTAGTAACAGTGACTATAGTTCAGGGCAGGGTACTGGGGGAGACTAGTAACAGGGACTATAGTTCAGGGCAGGGTACTGGGGGAGGCTAGTAACAGGGACTATAGTTCAGGGTACTGGGGGGAGACTAGTAACAGTGACTATAGTTCAGGGTACTGGGGGGAGGCTAGTAACAGTGACTATAGTTCAGGGCAGGGTACTGGGGGGAGGCTAGTAACAGTGACTATAGTTCAGGGTACTGGGGGGCGGCTAGTAACAGTGACTATAGTTCAGGGTACTGGGGGGAGGCTAGTAACAGTGACTATAGTTCAGGGCAGGGTACTGGGGGAGACTAGTAACAGGGACTATAGTTCAGGGCAGGGTACTGGGGGAGGCTAGTAACAGGGACTATAGTTCAGGGTACTGGGGGGAGACTAGTAACAGTGACTATAGTTCAGGGTACTGGGGGGAGGCTAGTAACAGTGACTATAGTTCAGGGCAGGGTACTGGGGGGAGGCTAGTAACAGTGACTATAGTTCAGGGTACTGGGGGAGGCTAGTAACATTGACTATAGTTCAGGGTACTGGGGGAGACTAGTAACAGTGACTATAGTTCAGGGTACTGGGGGGAGACTAGTAACAGTGACTATAGTTCAGGGTACTGGGTGGAGACTAGTAACAGTGACTATAGTTCAGGGTACTGGGGGGAGGCTAGTAACAGTGACTATAGTTCAGGGTACTGGGGGGAGGCTAGTAACATTGACTATAGTTCAGGGTACTGGGGGGAGACTAGTAACAGTGACTATAGTTCAGGGTACTGGGGGGAGACTAGTAACAGTGACTATAGTTCAGGGCAGGGTACTGGGGGGAGGCTAGTAACATTGACTATAGTTCAGGGTACTGGGGGAGACTAGTAACAGTGACTATAGTTCAGGGTACTGGGGGGAGACTAGTAACAGTGACTATAGTTCAGGGTACTGGGGGGAGACTAGTAACAGTGACTATAGTTCAGGGCAGGGTACTGGGGGAGGCTAGTAACATTGACTATAGTTCAGGGCAGGGTACTGGGGGGAGGCTAGTAACATTGACTATAGTTCAGGGCAGGGTACTGGGGGGAGGCTAGTAACATTGACTATAGTTCAGGGCAGGGTACTGGGGGGAGGCTAGTAACAGTGACTATAGTTCAGGGCAGGGTACTGGGGGGAGGCTAGTAACAGTGACTATAGTTCAGGGTACTGGGGGGAGACTAGTAACAGTGACTATAGTTCAGGGTAATGGGGGAGGCTAGTAACATTGACTATAGTTCAGGGTACTGGGGGGAGGCTAGTAACAGTGACTATAGTTCAGGGTAATGGGGGAGACTAGTAACAGTGACTATAGTTCAGGGCAGGGTACTGGGGGGAGGCTAGTAACAGTGACTATAGTTCAGGGTACTGGGGGGAGACTAGTAACAGTGACTATAGTTCAGGGTACTGGGTGAAGGCTAGTAACAGTGACTATAGTTCAGGGTACTGGGGGGAGACTAGTAACAGTGACTATAGTTCAGGGTACTGGGGGGAGACTAGTAACAGTGACTATAGTTCAGGGTAATGGGGGAGGCTAGTAACATTGACTATAGTTCAGGGTACTGGGGGGAGGCTAGTAACAGTGACTATAGTTCAGGGTAATGGGGGAGACTAGTAACAGTGACTATAGTTCAGGGCAGGGTACTGGGGGGAGGCTAGTAACAGTGACTATAGTTCAGGGTACTGGGGGGAGGCTAGTAACAGTGACTATAGTTCAGGGTACTGGGGGGAGACTAGTAACAGTGACTATAGTTCAGGGCAGGGTAATGGGGAGAGACTAGTAACAGTGACTATAGTTCAGGGTACTCGGGGGAGACTAGTAACAGTGACTATAGTTCAGGGTACTGGGGGGAGGCTAGTAACAGTGACTATAGTTCAGGGTACTGGGGGGAGACTAGTAACAGTGACTATAGTTCAGGGCAGGGTAATGGGGAGAGACTAGTAACAGTGACTATAGTTCAGGGTACTGGGGGGAGGCTAGTAACAGTGACTATAGTTCAGGGTACTGGGGGGAGGCTAGTAACAGTGACTATAGTTCAGGGTACTGGGGGGAGGCTAGTAACAGTGACTATAGTTCAGGGTACTGGGGGGAGACTAGTAACAGTGACTATAGTTCAGGGCAGGGTACTGGGGGAGGCTAGTAACATTGACTATAGTTCAGGGCAGGGTACTGGGGGGAGGCTAGTAACAGTGACTATAGTTCAGGGCAGGGTACTGGGGGAGACTAGTAACAGTGACTATAGTTCAGGGCAGGGTACTGGGGGAGACTAGTAACAGTGACTATAGTTCAGGGCAGGGTACTGGGGGAGGCTAGCAACATTGACTATAGTTCAGGGCAGGGTACTGGGGGGAGGCTAGTAACAGTGACTATAGTTCAGGGTAGGGTACTGGGGGAGACTAGTAACAGTGACTATAGTTCAGGGCAGGGTACTGGGGGAGACTAGTAACAGTGACTATAGTTCAGGGCAGGGTCCTGGGGGAGACTAGTAACAGTGACTATAGTTCAGGGCAGGGTACTGGGGGAGACTAGTAACAGTGACTATAGTTCAGGGCAGGGTACTGGGGGGGAGACTAGTAACAGTGACTATAGTTCAGGGTACTGGGGGGAGACTAGTAACAGTGACTATAGTTCAGGGTACTGGGGAGAGACTAGTAACAGTGACTATAGTTCAGGGTACTGGGGGGAGACTAGTAACAGTGACTATAGTTCAGGGTACTGGGGGGAGGCTAGTAACAGTGACTATAGTTCAGGGCAGGATACTGGGGGGAGGCTAGTAACAGTGACTATAGTTCAGGGTACTGGGGGGAGGCTAGTAACAGTGACTATAGTTCAGGGTACTGGGGGGAGGCTAGTAACAGTGACTATAGTTAAGGGCAGGATACTGGGGGGAGGCTAGTAACAGTGACTATAGTTCAGGGTACTGGGGGGAGGCTAGTAACAGTGACTATAGTTCAGGGTACTGGGGGGAGGCTAGTAACAGTGACTATAGTTCAGGGTACTGGGGGGAGACTAGTAACAGTGACTATAGTTCAGGGCAGGGTACTGGGGGAGACTAGTAACAGTGACTATAGTTCAGGGTACTGGGGGAGACTAGTAACAGTGACTATAGTTCAGGGTACTGGGTGGAGGCTAGTAACAGTGACTATAGTTCAGGGTACTGGGGGGAGGCTAGTAACAGTGACTATAGTTCAGGGTACTGGGGGGAGGCTAGTAACAGTGACTATAGTTCAGGGCAGGGTACTGGGGGAGACTAGTAACAGGGACTATAGTTCAGGGCAGGGTACTGGGGGAGGCTAGTAACAGGGACTATAGTTCAGGGTACTGGGGGGAGACTAGTAACAGTGACTATAGTTCAGGGTACTGGGGGGAGGCTAGTAACAGTGACTATAGTTCAGGGCAGGGTACTGGGGGGAGGCTAGTAACAGTGACTATAGTTCAGGGTACTGGGGGGCGGCTAGTAACAGTGACTATAGTTCAGGGTACTGGGGGGAGGCTAGTAACAGTGACTATAGTTCAGGGCAGGGTACTGGGGGAGACTAGTAACAGGGACTATAGTTCAGGGCAGGGTACTGGGGGAGGCTAGTAACAGGGACTATAGTTCAGGGTACTGGGGGGAGACTAGTAACAGTGACTATAGTTCAGGGTACTGGGGGGAGGCTAGTAACAGTGACTATAGTTCAGGGCAGGGTACTGGGGGGAGGCTAGTAACAGTGACTATAGTTCAGGGTACTGGGGGAGGCTAGTAACATTGACTATAGTTCAGGGTACTGGGGGAGACTAGTAACAGTGACTATAGTTCAGGGTACTGGGGGGAGACTAGTAACAGTGACTATAGTTCAGGGTACTGGGTGGAGACTAGTAACAGTGACTATAGTTCAGGGTACTGGGGGGAGGCTAGTAACAGTGACTATAGTTCAGGGTACTGGGGGGAGGCTAGTAACATTGACTATAGTTCAGGGTACTGGGGGGAGACTAGTAACAGTGACTATAGTTCAGGGCAGTGTACTGGGGGGAGGCTAGTAACATTGACTATAGTTCAGGGTACTGGGGGAGACTAGTAACAGTGACTATAGTTCAGGGTACTGGGGGGAGACTAGTAACAGTGACTATAGTTCAGGGTACTGGGGGGAGACTAGTAACAGTGACTATAGTTCAGGGCAGGGTACTGGGGGAGGCTAGTAACATTGACTATAGTTCAGGGCAGGGTACTGGGGGGAGGCTAGTAACATTGACTATAGTTCAGGGCAGGGTACTGGGGGGAGGCTAGTAACATTGACTATAGTTCAGGGCAGGGTACTGGGGGGAGGCTAGTAACAGTGACTATAGTTCAGGGCAGGGTACTGGGGGGAGGCTAGTAACAGTGACTATAGTTCAGGGTACTGGGGGGAGACTAGTAACAGTGACTATAGTTCAGGGTAATGGGGGAGGCTAGTAACATTGACTATAGTTCAGGGTACTGGGGGGAGGCTAGTAACAGTGACTATAGTTCAGGGTAATGGGGGAGACTAGTAACAGTGACTATAGTTCAGGGCAGGGTACTGGGGGGAGGCTAGTAACAGTGACTATAGTTCAGGGTACTGGGGGGAGACTAGTAACAGTGACTATAGTTCAGGGTACTGGGTGGAGGCTAGTAACAGTGACTATAGTTCAGGGTACTGGGGGGAGACTAGTAACAGTGACTATAGTTCAGGGTACTGGGGGGAGACTAGTAACAGTGACTATAGTTCAGGGTAATGGGGGAGGCTAGTAACATTGACTATAGTTCAGGGTACTGGGGGGAGGCTAGTAACAGTGACTATAGTTCAGGGTAATGGGGGAGACTAGTAACAGTGACTATAGTTCAGGGCAGGGTACTGGGGGGAGGCTAGTAACAGTGACTATAGTTCAGGGTACTGGGGGGAGGCTAGTAACAGTGACTATAGTTCAGGGTACTGGGGGGAGACTAGTAACAGTGACTATAGTTCAGGGCAGGGTAATGGGGAGAGACTAGTAACAGTGACTATAGTTCAGGGTACTCGGGGGAGACTAGTAACAGTGACTATAGTTCAGGGTACTGGGGGGAGGCTAGTAACAGTGACTATAGTTCAGGGTACTGGGGGGAGACTAGTAACAGTGACTATAGTTCAGGGCAGGGTAATGGGGAGAGACTAGTAACAGTGACTATAGTTCAGGGTACTGGGGGGAGGCTAGTAACAGTGACTATAGTTCAGGGTACTGGGGGGAGGCTAGTAACAGTGACTATAGTTCAGGGTACTGGGGGGAGGCTAGTAACAGTGACTATAGTTCAGGGTACTGGGGGGAGACTAGTAACAGTGACTATAGTTCAGGGCAGGGTACTGGGGGAGGCTAGTAACATTGACTATAGTTCAGGGCAGGGTACTGGGGGGAGGCTAGTAACAGTGACTATAGTTCAGGGCAGGGTACTGGGGGAGACTAGTAACAGTGACTATAGTTCAGGGCAGGGTACTGGGGGAGACTAGTAACAGTGACTATAGTTCAGGGCAGGGTACTGGGGGAGGCTAGCAACATTGACTATAGTTCAGGGCAGGGTACTGGGGGGAGGCTAGTAACAGTGACTATAGTTCAGGGTAGGGTACTGGGGGAGACTAGTAACAGTGACTATAGTTCAGGGCATGGTACTGGGGGAGACTAGTAACAGTGACTATAGTTCAGGGCAGGGTCCTGGGGGAGACTAGTAACAGTGACTATAGTTCAGGGCAGGGTACTGGGGGAGACTAGTAACAGTGACTATAGTTCAGGGCAGGGTACTGGGGGGGAGACTAGTAACAGTGACTATAGTTCAGGGTACTGGGGGGAGACTAGTAACAGTGACTATAGTTCAGGGTACTGGGGGGAGACTAGTAACAGTGACTATAGTTCAGGGTACTGGGGGGAGACTAGTAACAGTGACTATAGTTCAGGGTACTGGGGGGAGGCTAGTAACAGTGACTATAGTTCAGGGTACTGGGGGGAGGCTAGTAACAGTGACTATAGTTCAGGGTACTGGGGGAGACTAGTAACAGTGACTATAGTTCAGGGTACTGGGGGGAGACTAGTAACAGTGACTATAGTTCAGGGTACTGGGGGAGACTAGTAACAGTGACTATAGTTCAGGGTACTGGGTGGAGGCTAGTAACAGTGACTATAGTTCAGGGTACAGGGGGAGACTAGTAACAGTGACTATAGTTCAGGGTACTGGGTGGAGGCTAGTAACAGTGACTATAGTTCAGGGTACTGGGGGAGGCTAGTAACATTGACTATAGTTCAGGGTACTGGGGGGAGACTAGTAACAGTGACTATAGTTCAGGGTACTGGGTGGAGGCTAGTAACAGTGACTATAGTTCAGGGTACTGGGGGAGGCTAGTAACATTGACTATAGTTCAGGGTACTGGGGGGAGACTAGTAACAGTGACTATAGTTCAGGGTACTGGGGGGAGGCTAGTAACAGTGACTATAGTTCAGGGCAGGGTACTCGGGGAGACTAGTAACAGTGACTATAGTTCAGGGCAGGGTACTGGGGGAGACTAGTAACAGTGACTATAGTTCAGGGCAGGGTCCTGGGGGAGACTAGTAACAGTGACTATAGTTCAGGGCAGGGTACTGGGGGAGACTAGTAACAGTGACTATAGTTCAGGGCAGGGTACTGGGGGGGAGACTAGTAACAGTGACTATAGTTCAGGGTACTGGGGGGAGACTAGTAACAGTGACTATAGTTCAGGGTACTGGGGGGAGACTAGTAACAGTGACTATAGTTCAGGGTACTGGGGGGAGACTAGTAACAGTGACTATAGTTCAGGGTACTGGGGGGAGGCTAGTAACAGTGACTATAGTTCAGGGTACTGGGGGGAGGCTAGTAACAGTGACTATAGTTCAGGGTACTGGGGGAGACTAGTAACAGTGACTATAGTTCAGGGTACTGGGGGGAGACTAGTAACAGTGACTATAGTTCAGGGTACTGGGGGAGACTAGTAACAGTGACTATAGTTCAGGGTACTGGGTGGAGGCTAGTAACAGTGACTATAGTTCAGGGTACAGGGGGAGACTAGTAACAGTGACTATAGTTCAGGGTACTGGGTGGAGGCTAGTAACAGTGACTATAGTTCAGGGTACTGGGGGAGGCTAGTAACATTGACTATAGTTCAGGGTACTGGGGGGAGACTAGTAACAGTGACTATAGTTCAGGGTACTGGGTGGAGGCTAGTAACAGTGACTATAGTTCAGGGTACTGGGGGAGGCTAGTAACATTGACTATAGTTAAGGGTACTGGGGGGAGACTAGTAACAGTGACTATAGTTCAGGGTACTGGGTGGAGGCTAGTAACAGTGACTATAGTTCAGGGTACTGGGGGAGGCTAGTAACATTGACTATAGGGCAGGGTACTGGGGGGAGGCTAGTAACAGTGACTATAGTTCAAGGTACTGGGTGGAGACTAGTAACAGTGACTATAGTTCAGGGTACTGGGGGAGACTAGTAACAGTGACTATAGTTCAGGGTACTGGGGGGAGACTAGTAACAGTGACTATAGTTCAGGGTACTGGGGGGAGGCTAGTAACAGTGACTATAGTTCAGGGTACTGGGGGGAGACTAGTAACAGTGACTATAGTTCAGGGTACTGGGTGGAGACTAGTAACAGTGACTATAGTTCAGGGTACTGGGGGAGACTAGTAACAGTGACTATAGTTCAGGGTACTGGGTGGAGGCTAGTAACAGTGACTATAGTTCAGGGTACTGGGGGAGACTAGTAACAGTGACTATAGTTCAGGGTTCCTGGTTGGAGGCTAGTAACATTGACTATAGTTCAGGGTACTGGGGGGAGACTAGTAACAGTGACTATAGTTCAGGGTACTGGGTGGAGACTAGTAACAGTGACTATAGTTCAGGGTACTGGGGGGAGGCTAGTAACAGTGACTATAGTTCAGGGTACTGGGTGGAGACTAGTAACAGTGACTATAGTTCAGGGTACTGGGGGGAGGC
This sequence comes from Salvelinus alpinus, assembly GCF_045679555.1. Lineage (NCBI taxonomy): Eukaryota > Metazoa > Chordata > Actinopteri > Salmoniformes > Salmonidae > Salvelinus > Salvelinus alpinus. The sequence continues at coordinate 73,959,103 of NC_092096.1, forward strand.
TAGTAACATTGACTATAGTTCAGGGTAATGGGGGAGGCTAGTAACAGTGACTATAGTTCAGGGTACTGGGGGGAGACTAGTAACAGTGACTATAGTTCAGGGCAGGGTACTGGGGGAGGCTAGTAACAGTGACTATAGTTCAGGGTACTGGGTGGAGACTAGTAACAGTGACTATAGTTCAGGGTACTGGGGGGAGACTAGTAACAGTGACTATAGTTCAGGGTAGGGTACTGGGGGAGGCTAGTAACAGTGACTATAGTTCAGGGTACTGGGGGGAGGCTAGTAACAGTGACTATAGTTCAGGGTACTGGGTGGAGACTAGTAACAGTGACTATAGTTCAGGGTACTGGGGGAGGCTAGTAACAGTGACTATAGTTCAGGGTACTGGGTGGAGACTAGTAACAGTGACTATAGTTCAGGGTACTGGGGGGAGGCTAGTAACAGTGACTATAGTTCAGGGTACTGGGGGGAGGATAGTAACATTGACTATAGTTCAGGGTACTGGGGGGAGGCTAGTAACAGTGACTATAGTTCAGGGTACTGGGGGAGGCTAGTAACAGTGACTATAGTTCAGGGTACTGGGTGGAGACTAGTAACAGTGACTATAGTTCAGGGTACTGGGGGGAGGCTAGTAACAGTGACTATAGTTCAGGGTACTGGGGGGAGACTAGTAACAGTGACTATAGTTCAGGGTACTGGTGGAGACTAGTAACAGTGACTATAGTTCAGGGTACTGGGGGGAGACTAGTAACAGTGACTATAGTTCAGGGTACTGGGGGGAGACTAGTAACAGTGACTATAGTTCAGGGTACTGGGGGAGACTAGTAACAGTGACTATAGTTCAGGGTACTGGGTGGAGACTAGTAACAGTGACTATAGTTCAGGGTACTGGGGGGAGGCTAGTAACATTGACTATAGTTCAGGGTACTGGGGGAGACTAGTAACAGTGACTATAGTTCAGGGTACTGGGGGAGACTAGTAACAGTGACTATAGTTCAGGGTACTGGGGGGAGACTAGTAACAGTGACTATAGTTCAGGGTACTGGGGGGAGGCTAGTAACATTGACTATAGTTCAGGGTACTGGGGGGAGGCTAGTAACATTGACTATAGTTCAGGGTACTGGGGGGAGGCTAGTAACAGTGACTATAGTTCAGGGTACTGGGGGGAGACTAGTAACAGTAACTATAGTTCAGGGTACTGGGGGAGGCTAGTAACAGTGACTATAGTTCAGGGTACTGGGGGGAGACTAGTAACAGTGACTATAGTTCAGGGTACTGGGGGGAGGCTAGTAACAGTGACTATAGTTCAGGGTACTGGGGGGAGGCTAGTAACAGTGACTATAGTTCAGGGTACTGGGGGGAGACTAGTAACAGTGACTATAGTTCAGGGCAGGGTACTGGGGGGAGACTAGTAACAGTGACTATAGTTCAGGGTACTGGGTGGAGACTAGTAACAGTGACTATAGTTCAGGGTACTGGGGGAGGCTAGTAACAGTGACTATAGTTCAGGGTACTGGGTGGAGACTAGTAACAGTGACTATAGTTCAGGGTACTGGGGGGAGGCTAGTAACAGTGACTATAGTTCAGGGTACTGGGGGGAGGATAGTAACATTGACTATAGTTCAGGGTACTGGGGGGAGGCTAGTAACAGTGACTATAGTTCAGGGTACTGGGGGAGGCTAGTAACAGTGACTATAGTTCAGGGTACTGGGTGGAGACCAGTAACAGTGACTATAGTTCAGGGTACTGGGGGGAGGCTAGTAACAGTGACTATAGTTCAGGGTACTGGGGGGAGACTAGTAACAGTGACTATAGTTCAGGGTACTGGTGGAGACTAGTAACAGTGACTATAGTTCAGGGTACTGGGGGGATACTAGTAACAGTGACTATAGTTCAGGGTACTGGGGGGAGACTAGTAACAGTGACTATAGTTCAGGGTACTGGGGGAGACTAGTAACAGTGACTATAGTTCAGGGTACTGGGTGGAGACTAGTAACAGTGACTATAGTTCAGGGTACTGGGGGGAGGCTAGTAACATTGACTATAGTTCAGGGTACTGGGGGAGACTAGTAACAGTGACTATAGTTCAGGGTACTGGGGGAGACTAGTAACAGTGACTATAGTTCAGGGTACTGGGGGGAGACTAGTAACAGTGACTATAGTTCAGGGTACTGGGGGGAGGCTAGTAACATTGACTATAGTTCAGGGTACTGGGGGGAGGCTAGTAACATTGACTATAGTTCAGGGTACTGGGGGGAGGCTAGTAACAGTGACTATAGTTCAGGGTACTGGGGGGAGACTAGTAACAGTAACTATAGTTCAGGGTACTGGGGGAGGCTAGTAACAGTGACTATAGTTCAGGGTACTGGGGGGAGACTAGTAACAGTGACTATAGTTCAGGGTACTGGGGGGAGGCTAGTAACAGTGACTATAGTTCAGGGTACTGGGGGGAGGCTAGTAACAGTGACTATAGTTCAGGGTACTGGGGGGAGACTAGTAACAGTGACTATAGTTCAGGGTACTGGGGGGAGACTAGTAACAGTGACTATAGTTCAGGGTACTGGGGGGAGGCTAGTAACAGTGACTATAGTTCAGGGTACTGGGGGAGGCTAGTAACATTGACTATAGTTCAGGGTACTGGGGGGAGGATAGTAACATTGACTATAGTTCAGGGTACTGGGTACTGGGGGAGGCTAGTAACATTGACTATAGTTCAGGGTACTGGGTGGAGACTAGTAACAGTGACTATAGTTCAGGGTACTGGGGGAGACTAGTAACAGTGACTATAGTTCAGGGTACTGGGTGGAGACTAGTAACAGTGACTATAGCTCAGGGTACTGGGGGGAGACTAGTAACAGTGACTATAGTTCAGGGTACTGGGGGGAGACTAGTAACAGTGACTATAGTTCAGGGTACTGGGGGGAGGCTAGTAACAGTGACTATAGTTCAGGGTACTGGGTGGAGGCTAGTAACAGTGACTATAGTTCAGGGTACTGGGGGGAGGCTAGTAACAGTGACTATAGTTCAGGGTACTGGGGGGAGGCTAGTAACAGTGACTATAGTTCAGGGTACTGGGGGAGGATAGTAACAGTGACTATAGTTCAGGGTACTGGGGGGAGGCTAGTAACAGTGACTATTGTTCAGGGTACTGGGTGGAGACTAGTAACAGTGACTATAGTTCAGGGTACTGGGGGGAGGCTAGTAACAGTGACTATAGTTCAGGGTACTGGGGGGAGGCTAGTAACAGTGACTATAGTTCAGGGTACTGGGGGAGGATAGTAACAGTGACTATAGTTCAGGGTACTGGGTGGAGACTAGTAACAGTGACTATAGTTCAGGGTACTGGGGGGAGGATAGTAACAGTGACTATAGTTCAGGGTACTGGGTGGAGACTAGTAACAGTGACTATAGTTCAGGGTACTGGGGGGAGACTAGTAACAGTGACTATAGTTCAGGGTACTGGGGGAGACTAGTAACAGTGACTATAGTTCAGGGTACTGGGTGGAGACTAGTAACAGTGACTATAGTTCAGGGTACTGGGGGAGACTAGTAACAGTGACTATAGTTCAGGGTACTGGGTGGAGACTAGTAACAGTGACTATAGTTCAGGGTACTGGGGGAGACTAGTAACAGTGACTATAGTTCAGGGTACTGGGGGGAGACTAGTAACAGTGACTATAGTTCAGGATACTGGGGGGAGGCTAGTAACAGTGACTATAGTTCAGGGTACTGGGTGGAGACTAGTAACAGTGACTATAGTTCAGGGTACTGGGGGAGACTAGTAACAGTGACTATAGTTCAGGGTACTGGGTGGAGACTAGTAACAGTGACTATAGTTCAGGGTACTGGGGGAGACTAGTAACAGTGACTATAGTTCAGGGTACTGGGTGGAGACTAGTAACAGTGACTATAGTTCAGGGTACTGGGGGGAGGCTAGTAACAGTGACTATAGTTCAGGGTACTGGGGGAGACTAGTAACAGTGACTATAGTTCAGGGTACTGGGGGGAGACTAGTAACAGTGACTATAGTTCAGGGTACTGGGGGAGACTAGTAACAGTGACTATAGTTCAGGGTACTGGGGGGAGACTAGTAACAGTGACTATAGTTCAGGGTACTGGGGGGAGACTAGTAACAGTGACTATAGTTCAGGGTACTGGGGGGAGACTAGTAACAGTGACTATAGTTCAGGGTACTGGGGGGAGACTAGTAACAGTGACTATAGTTCAGGGTACTGGGTGGAGACTAGTAACAGTGACTATAGTTCAGGGTACTGGGGGAGACTAGTAACAGTGACTATAGTTCAGGGTACTGGGGGGAGGCTAGTAACAGTGACTATAGTCCAGGGTACTGGGGGGAGGCTAGTAACAGTGACTATAGTTCAGGGTACTGGGGGGAGGCTAGTAACATTGACTATAGTTCAGGGTACTGGGGGGAGGCTAGTAACAGTGACTATAGTTCAGGGTACTGGGGGAGACTAGTAACAGTGACTATAGTTCAGGGTACTGGGGGAGACTAGTAACAGTGACTATAGTTCAGGGTACTGGGGGGAGGCTAGTAACAGTGACTATAGTTCAGGGTACTGGGGGGAGGCTAGTAACAGTGACTATAGTTCAGGGTACTGGGGGAGACTAGTAACAGTGACTATAGTTCAGGGTACTGGGGGGAGGCTAGTAACAGTGACTATAGTTCAGGGTACTGGGGGGAGGCTAGTAACAGTGACTATAGTTCAGGGTACTGGGGGGAGACTAGTAACAGTGACTATAGTTCAGGGTACTGGGGGAGACTACTAACAGTGACTATAGTTCAGGGTACTGGGGGGAGACTAGTAACATTGACTATAGTTCAGGGTACTGGGGGGAGGCTAGTAACAGTGACTATAGCTCAGGGTACTGGGGGGAGACTAGTAACAGTGACTATAGTTCAGGGTACTGGGGGGAGACTAGTAACAGTGACTATAGTTCAGGGTACTGGGGGGAGGCTAGTAACAGTGACTATAGTTCAGGGTACTGGGGGGAGGCTAGTAACAGTGACTATAGTTCAGGGTACTGGGGGGAGGCTAGTAACAGTGACTATAGTTCAGGGTACTGGGGGGAGACTAGTAACAGTGACTATAGTTCAGGGTACTGGGGGGAGGCTAGTAACAGTGACTATAGTCCAGGGTACTGGGGGGAGGCTAGTAACAGTGACTATAGTCCAGGGTACTGGGGGGAGGCTAGTAACAGTGACTATAGTTCAGGGTACTGGGGGGAGACTAGTAACATTGACTATAGTTCAGGGTACTGGGGGAGACTAGTAACAGTGACTATAGTTCAGGGTACTGGGGGGAGGCTAGTAACAGTGACTATAGTCCAGGGTACTGGGGGGAGGCTAGTAACAGTGACTATAGTTCAGGGTACTGGGGGGAGACTAGTAACATTGACTATAGTTCAGGGTACTGGGGGAGACTAGTAACAGTGACTATAGTTCAGGGTACTGGGGGGAGGCTAGTAACATTGACTATAGTTCAGGGCAGGGTACTGGGGGAGGATAGTAACAGTGACTATAGTTCAGGGTACTGGGTGGAGACTAGTAACAGTGACTATAGTTCAGGGTACTGGGTGGAGGCTAGTAACAGTGACTATAGTTCAGGGTACTGGGGGGAGGCTAGTAACAGTGACTATAGTTCAGGGTACTGGGTGGAGGCTAGTAACATTGACTATAGTTCAGGGTACTGGGGGGAGGCTAGTAACATTGACTATAGTTCAGGGTACTGGGTGGAGGCTAGTAACAGTGACTATAGTTCAGGGTACTGGGGGGAGGCTAGTAACAGTGACTATAGTTCAGGGTACTGGGGGGAGACTAGTAACAGTGACTATAGTTCAGGGTACTGGGGGGAGGCTAGTAACATTGACTAAAGTTCAGGGTACTGGGTGGAGGCTAGTAACAGTGACTATAGTTCAGGGTACTGGGGGGAGGCTAGTAACATTGACTATAGTTCAGGGTACTGGGTGGAGGCTAGTAACAGTGACTATAGTTCAGGGTACTGGGGGGAGGCTAGTAACAGTGACTATAGTTCAGGGTACTGGGGGGAGACTAGTAACAGTGACTATAGTTCAGGGTACTGGGGGGAGGCTAGTAACATTGTCTATAGTTCAGGGCAGGGTACTGGGGGGAGGCTAGTAACAGTGACTATAGTTCAGGGCAGGGTACTGGGGGGAGGCTAGTAACAGTGACTATAGTTCAGGGTACTGGGGGAGGCTAGTAACAGTGACTATAGTTCAGGGTAATGGGGGAGGCTAGTAACAGTGACTATAGTTCAGGGTAATGGGGGAGGCTAGTAACAGTGACTATAGTTCAGGGTACTGGGGGGAGGCTAGTAACAGTGACTATAGTTCAGGGTACTGGGGGGAGGCTAGTAACAGTGACTATAGTTCAGGGTACTGGGGGAGGCTAGTAACATTGACTATAGTTCAGGGTACTGGGGGGAGGATAGTAACAGTGACTATAGATCAGGGTACTGGGGGGAGGATAGTAACAGTGACTATAGATCAGGGTACTGGGGGGAGGCTAGTAACAGTGACTATAGTTCAGGGTACTGGGGGGAGGATAGTAACAGTGACTATAGTTCAGGGTACTGGGGGGAGACTAGTAACAGTGACTATAGTTCAGGGTACTGGGGGGAGGCTAGTAACAGTGACTATAGTTCAGGGCAGGGTACTGGGGGAGGCTAGTAACATTGACTATAGTTCAGGGTACTGGGGGAGACTAGTAACAGTGACTATAGTTCAGGGTACTGGGGGGAGGCTAGTAACAGTGACTATAGTTCAGGGTACTGGGTGGAGACTAGTAACATTGACTATAGTTCAGGGTACTGGGGGGAGGCTAGTAACAGTGACTATAGATCAGGGTACTGGGGGGAGGATAGTAACAGTGACTATAGTTCAGGGTACTGGGGGGAGGCTAGTAACAGTGACTATAGTTCAGGGTACTGGGCGGAGGCTAGTAACAGTGACTATAGATCAGGGTACTGGGGGGAGGATAGTAACAGTGACTATAGATCAGGGTACTGGGGGGAGGCTAGTAACAGTGACTATAGATCAGGGTACTGGGGGGAGGCTAGTAACAGTGACTATAGATCAGGGTACTGGGGGGAGGATAGTAACAGTGACTATAGTTCAGGGTACTGGGGGGAGACTAGTAACAGTGACTATAGTTCAGGGTACTGGGGGAGACTAGTAACAGTGACTATAGTTCAGGGTACTGGGGGGAGACTAGTAACATTGACTATAGATCAGGGTACTGGGGGGAGGATAGTAACAGTGACTATAGATCAGGGTACTGGGGGGAGGCTAGTAACAGTGACTATAGTTCAGGGTACTGGGGGGAGGCTAGTAACAGTGACTATAGTTCAGGGTACTGGGGGGAGGCTAGTAACAGTGACTATAGTTCAGGGTACTGGGGGAGGCTAGTAACAGTGACTATAGTTCAGGGTACTGGGGGGAGGCTAGTAACAGTGACTATAGTTCAGGGTACTGGGGGAGACTAGTAACAGTGACTATAGTTCAGGGTACTGGGGGGAGACTAGTAACAGTGACTATAGTTCAGGGCAGGGTACTGGGTGGAGACTAGTAACAGTGACTATAGTTCAGGGTACTGGGGGGAGACTAATAATAGTGACTATAGTCCAGGGTACTGGGGGAGACTAGTAACAGTGACTATAGTTCAGGGTACTGGGGGGAGACTAGTAACAGTGACTATAGTTCAGGGCAGGGTACTGGGGGAGACTAGTAACAGTGACTATAGTTCAGGGTACTGAGGGAGACTAGTAACAGTGACTATAGTTCAGGGTACTGGGTGGAGACTAGTAACAGTGACTATAGTTCAGGGTACTGGGGGGAGACTAGTAACAGTGACTATAGTTCAGGGTACTGGGTGGAGGCTAGTAACAGTGACTATAGTCCAGGGTACTGGGGGGAGACTAGTAACAGTGACTATAGTTCAGGGTACTGGGGGGAGGCTAGTAACAGTGACTATAGTTCAGGGTACTGGGTGGAGACTAGTAACAGTGACTATAGTTCAGGGTACTGGGGGGAGGCTAGTAACAGTGACTATAGTTCAGGGTACTGGGGGAGGCTAGTAACATTGACTATAGTTCAGGGTACTGGGGGGAGACTAGTAACAGTGACTATAGTCCAGGGTACTGGGGGGAGACTAGTAACAGTGACTATAGTTCAGGGTACTGGGGGAGACTAGTAACAGTGACTATAGTTCAGGGTACTGGGTGGAGACTAGTAACAGTGACTATAGTTCAGGGTACTGGGGGGAGGCTAGTAACATTGACTATAGTTCAGGGTACTGGGGGGAGGATAGTAACAGTGACTATAGATCAGGGTACTGGGGGGAGGATAGTAACAGTGACTATAGATCAGGGTACTGGGGGGAGGCTAGTAACAGTGACTATAGTTCAGGGTACTGGGGGAGGCTAGTAACATTGACTATAGTTCAGGGTACTGGGGGGAGGATAGTAACAGTGACTATAGATCAGGGTACTGGGTGGAGACTAGTAACAGTGACTATAGTTCAGGGTACTGGGGGAGGCTAGTAACATTGACTATAGTTCAGGGTACTGGGGGGAGGATAGTAACAGTGACTATAGATCAGGGTACTGGGGGGAGGCTAGTAACAGTGACTATAGTTCAGGGTACTGGGGGGAGGCTAGTAACAGTGACTATAGTTCAGGGTACTGGGGGAGGCTAGTAACATTGACTATAGTTCAGGGTACTGGGGGGAGGATAGTAACAGTGACTATAGATCAGGGTACTGGGTGGAGACTAGTAACAGTGACTATAGTTCAGGGTACTGGGTGGAGACTAGTAACAGTGACTATAGTTCAGGGTACTGGGTGGAGACTAGTAACAGTGACTATAGTTCAGGGTACTGGGGGAGGCTAGTAACAGTGACTATAGTTCAGGGTACTGGGGGGAGACTAGTAACAGTGACTATAGTTCAGGGTACTGGGGGGAGGATAGTAACAGTGACTATAGTTCAGGGTAATGGGGGAGGCTAGTAACATTGACTATAGTTCAGGGTACTGGGGGGAGGCTAGTAACAGTGACTATAGTTCAGGGTAATGGGGGAGACTAGTAACAGTGACTATAGTTCAGGGCAGGGTACTGGGGGGATACTAGTAACAGTGACTATAGTTCAGGGCAGGGTACTGGGGGAGGCTAGTAACAGTGACTATAGTTCAGGGTACTGGGGGGAGGATAGTAACAGTGACTATAGTTCAGGGTAATGGGGGAGGCTAGTAACATTGACTATAGTTCAGGGTACTGGGGGGAGGCTAGTAACAGTGACTATAGTTCAGGGTAATGGGGGAGACTAGTAACAGTGACTATAGTTCAGGGCAGGGTACTGGGGGGAGACTAGTAACAGTGACTATAGTTCAGGGCAGGGTACTGGGGGGAGACTAGTAACAGTGACTATAGTTCAGGGTACTGGGGGGAGGCTAGTAACAGTGACTATAGTTCAGGGTACTGGGGGGAGACTAGTAACAGTGACTATAGTTCAGGGTACTGGGGGGAGGCTAGTAACAGTGACTATAGTTCAGGGTACTGGGTGGAGACTAGTAACAGTGACTATAGTTCAGGGTACTGGGGGGAGACTAGTAACAGTGACTATAGTTCAGGGTACTGGGGGGAGACTAGTAACAGTGACTATAGTTCAGGGTACTGGGGGGAGACTAGTAACAGTGACTATAGTTCAGGGTACTGGGGGGAGACTAGTAACAGTGACTATAGTTCAGGGTACTGGGGGGAGGATAGTAACAGTGACTATAGTTCAGGGTACTGGGGGGAGGCTAGTAACAGTGACTATAGTTCAGGGTACTGGGTGGAGACTAGTAACAGTGACTATAGTTCAGGGTACTGGGGGGAGACTAGTAACAGTGACTATAGTTCAGGGTACTGGGGGGAGGATAGTAACAGTGACTATAGTTCAGGGCAGGGTACTGGGGGAGACTAGTAACAGTGACTATAGTTCAGGGTACTGGGTGGAGGCTAGTAACAGTGACTATAGTTCAGGGTACTGGGGGAGGCTAGTAACATTGACTATAGTTCAGGGTAATGGGGGAGGCTAGTAACAGTGACTATAGTTCAGGGTACTGGGGGGAGACTAGTAACAGTGACTATAGTTCAGGGTACTGGGGGAGGCTAGTAACAGTGACTATAGCTCAGGGTACTGGGGGGAGACTAGTAACAGTGACTATAGTTCAGGGTACTGGGGGGAGGCTAGTAACAGTGACTATAGTTCAGGGTACTGGGGGGAGACTAGTAACAGTGACTATAGTTCAGGGTACTGGGTGGAGGCTAGTAACAGTGACTATAGTTCAGGGTACTGGGGGGAGGCTAGTAACAGTGACTATAGTTCAGGGTACTGGGGGGAGGCTAGTAACAGTGACTATAGTTCAGGGCAGGGTAATGGGGAGGCTAGTAACAGTGACTATAGTTCAGGGCAGGGTAATGGGGAGGCTAGTAACAGTGACTATAGTTCAGGGCAGGGTAATGGGGAGGCTAGTAACAGTGACTACAGTTCAGGGCAGGGTAATGGGGAGGCTAGTAACAGTGACTATAGTTCAGGGCAGGGTAATGGGGGTGTGCAGTACTGTTGGACCTACTGTAGAAACACAAGCATTATATATTACTGTACTGTTGGAGCTAGAAACACAAGCATTATATATTACTGACTGTTGGAGCTAGAAACACAAGCATTATATATTACTGTACTGTTGGAGCTAGAAACACAAGCATTATATATTACTGACTGTTGGAGCTAGAAACACAAGCATTATATATTACTGTACTGTTGGACCTACTGTAGAAACACAAGCATTATATATTACTGACTGTTGGAGCTAGAAACACAAGCATTATATATTACTGTACTGTTGGAGCTAGAGACACAAACATTATATATTACTGTACTGTTGGAGCTAGAAACACAAGCATTATATATTACTGTACTGTTGGACCTACTGTAGAAACACAAGCATTATATATTACTGTACTGTTGGAGCTAGAGACACAAACATTATATATTACTGTACTGTTGGAGCTAGAAACACAAGCATTATATATTATTGCACTGTTGGAGCTAGAAACATAATCATTTGACCCTCAATAACATCTGCAAAATATGTGTCCACGATCAATAATTAGATTTTATTTTGATACGTCCTTATGAAGTGTTATAACATGTTTATAATCTCTCCAGGCCCCAGTAGTTGTAGTGTTTATTATGTGTTTATGAAGTGTTATAACATGTTTATAATCTCTCCAGGCCCCAGTAGTTGTAGTGTTTATTATGTGTTTATGAAGTGTTATAACATGTTTATAACCTTTCCAGGCCCCAGTAGTTGTAGTGTTTATTATGTGTTTATGAAGTGTTATAACATGTTTATAACCTTTCCAGGCCCCAGTAGCAGCAGTGGTAGGGAGGTTCTGGGACATCTTCCAGCCGCTGCTGTTTGGACTGATAGGAGCAGAAATTACAGCATCTACACTGGACCCCAACACAGTGGGTAAATACACACTACTACTATAATACTACTACTACTGATACTGATACTACTACAGTACTACTGATAGGAGCAGAAATTACAGTATCTACACTGGACCCCAACACAGTGGGTAAATACACACTACTACTATAATACTACTACTACTACTACTGATACTACTACAGTACTACTGATAGGAGCAGAAATTACAGTATCTACACTGGACCCCAACACAGTGGGTAAATACACACTACTACTATAATACTACTACTACTGATACTAATACAGTACTACTGATAGGAGCAGAAATTACAGTATCTACACTGGACCCCAACACAGTGGGTAAATACACACTACTACTATAATACTACTACTACTGATACTAATACAGTACTACTGATAGGAGCAGAAATTACAGCATCTACACTGGACCCCAACACAGTGGGTAAATACACACTACTACTATAATACTACTACTACTGATACTGATACTACTACAGTACTACTGATAAGAGCAGAAATTACAGTATCTACACTGGACCCCAACACAGTGGGTAAATACACACTACTACTATAATACTACTACTACTACTACTGATACTACTACAGTACTACTGATAGGAGCAGAAATTACAGTATCTACACTGGACCCCAACACAGTGGGTAAATACACACTACTACTATAATACTACTACTACTGATACTACTACAGTACTACTGATAGGAGCAGAAATTACAGTATCTACACTGGACCCCAACACAGTGGGTAAATACACACTACTACTATAATACTACTACTACTACTACTACTACTGATACTACTACAGTACTACTGATAGGAGCAGAAATTACAGTATCTACACTGGACCCCAACACAGTGGGTAAATACACACTACTACTACTACTACTACAGTACTACTGATAGGAGCAGAAATTACAGTATCTACACTGGACCCCAACACAGTGGGTAAATACACACTACTACTATAATACTACTACTACTACTACTGATACTACTACAGTACACCTGATAGGAGCAGAAATTACAGTATCTACACTGGACCCCAACACAGTGGGTAAATACACACTACTACTATAATACTACTACTGATACTACTACAGTACTACTGATAGGAGCAGAAATTACAGTATCTACACTGGACCCCAACACAGTGGGTAAATACACACTACTACTATAATACTACTACTACTACTACTGATACTACTACAGTACTACTGATAGGAGCAGAAATTACAGTATCTACTCTGGACCCCAACACAGTGGGTAAATACACACTACTATTATAATACTACTACTACTACTACTGATACTACTACAGTACTACTGATAGGAGCAGAAATTACAGTATCTACACTGGACCCCAACACAGTGGGTAAATACACACTACTACTATACTACTACTACTACTACTACTACTGATACTACTACAGTACTACTGATAGGAGCAGAAATTACAGTATCTACACTGGACCCCAACACAGTGGGTAAATACACACTACTACTATAATACTACTACTTCTACTACTGATACTACTACAGTACTACTGATAGGAGCAGAAATTACAGCATCTACACTGGACCCCAACACAGTGGGTAAATACACACTACTACTATAATACTACTACTACTGATACTGATACTACTACAGTACTACTGATAGGAGCAGAAATTACAGTATCTACACTGGACCCCAACACAGTGGGTAAATACACACTACTACTATAATACTACTACTACTACTACTGATACTACTACAGTACTACTGATAGGAGCAGAAATTACAGTATCTACACTGGACCCCAACACAGTGGGTAAATACACACTACTACTATAATACTACTACTACTGATACTAATACAGTACTACTGATAGGAGCAGAAATTACAGTATCTACACTGGACCCCAACACAGTGGGTAAATACACACTACTACTATAATACTACTACTACTGATACTAATACAGTACTACTGATAGGAGCAGAAATTACAGCATCTACACTGGACCCCAACACAGTGGGTAAATACACACTACTACTATAATACTACTACTACTGATACTGATACTACTACAGTACTACTGATAAGAGCAGAAATTACAGTATCTACACTGGACCCCAACACAGTGGGTAAATACACACTACTACTATAATACTACTACTACTACTACTGATACTACTACAGTACTACTGATAGGAGCAGAAATTACAGTATCTACACTGGACCCCAACACAGTGGGTAAATACACACTACTAGTATAATACTACTACTACTGATACTACTACAGTACTACTGATAGGAGCAGAAATTACAGTATCTACACTGGACCCCAACACAGTGGGTAAATACACACTACTACTATAATACTACTACTACTACTACTACTACTGATACTACTACAGTACTACTGATAGGAGCAGAAATTACAGTATCTACACTGGACCCCAACACAGTGGGTAAATACACACTACTACTACTACTACAGTACTACTGATAGGAGCAGAAATTACAGTATCTACACTGGACCCCAACACAGTGGGTAAATACACACTACTACTATAATACTACTACTACTACTACTGATACTACTACAGTACACCTGATAGGAGCAGAAATTACAGTATCTACACTGGACCCCAACACAGTGGGTAAATACACACTACTACTATAATACTACTACTGATACTACTACAGTACTACTGATAGGAGCAGAAATTACAGTATCTACACTGGACCCCAACACAGTGGGTAAATACACACTACTACTATAATACTACTACTACTACTACTGATACTACTACAGTACTACTGATAGGAGCAGAAATTACAGTATCTACTCTGGACCCCAACACAGTGGGTAAATACACACTACTATTATAATACTACTACTACTACTACTGATACTACTACAGTACTACTGATAGGAGCAGAAATTACAGTATCTACACTGGACCCCAACACAGTGGGTAAATACACACTACTACTATACTACTACTACTACTACTACTACTGATACTACTACAGTACTACTGATAGGAGCAGAAATTACAGTATCTACACTGGACCCCAACACAGTGGGTAAATACACACTACTACTATAATACTACTACTGATACTACTACAGTACTACTGATAGGAGCAGAAATTACAGTATCTACACTGGACCCCAACACAGTGGGTAAATACACACTACTACTATAATACTACTACTACTACTGATACTACTACAGTACTACTGATAGGAGCAGAAATTACAGTATCTACACTGGACCCCAACACAGTGGGTAAATACACACTACTACTATAATACTACTACTTCTACTACTGATACTACTACAGTACTACTGATAGGAGCAGAAATTACAGTATCTACACTGGACCCCAACACAGTGGGTAAATACACACTACAACTATAATACTACTACTTCTACTACTGATACTACTACAGTACTACTGATAGGAGCAGAAATTACAGTATCTACACTGGACCCCAACACAGTGGGTAAATACACACTACTACTACTACTACTACTACTACTACTAGCTGACCACGACTCCATTTTGTTGATTCCAGCCTACAAACAGAAACTCAAACAACAAGCTCCCGCGCTCAGGTCTGTTCAACGCTGGTCCGACCAATCTGAATCCACGCTTCAAGACTGCTTCGATCACGCGGATTGGAATATGTTCCGCATCGCGTCCAACAACAATATTGACGAATATGCTGATTCGGTGAGCGAGTTCATTAGGAAGTGCATTGACGATGTCGTACCCACAGCAACGATTAAAACATTCCCAAACCAGAAACCGTGGATTGACGGCAGCATTCGCGTGAAACTGAAAGCGCGAACCACTGCTTTTAACCAGGGCAAGGTGACCGGAAGCATGACCGAATACAAACAGTGTAGCTATTCTCTCCGCAAGGCAATCAAACAGGCTAAGTCCCAGTACAGAGACAAAATCGAGTCGCAATTCAACAGCTCATACACAAGAGGTATGTGGCAGGGTCTACAGTCAATCACGGATTACAAAAAGAAAACCAGCCCCGTCGCGGACCAGGATGTCTTGCTCCCAGACAGGCTAAACAACTTTTTTGCCCGCTTTGAGGACAATACAGTGCCACTGACACGGCCCCCTACCAAAACCTGCGGGCTCTCCTTCACTGCAGCCGAGGTGAGTAAAACATTTAAACGTGTTAACCCTCGCAAGGCTGCAGGCCCAGACGGCATTCCCAGCCGCGTCCTCAGAGCATGCGCAGACCAGCTGGCTGGTGTGTTTACGGACATATTCAATCAATCCTTATCCCAGTCTGCTGTTCCCACATGCTTCAAGAGGGCCACCATTGTTCCCGTTCCCAAGAAAGCTAAGGTAACTGAGCTAAACGACTACCGCCCCGTAGCACTCACTTCCGTCATCATGAAGTGCTTTGAGAGACTAGTCAAGGACCATATCACCTCCACCCTACCGGACACCCTAGACCCACTCCAATTTGCTTACCGACCCAATAGGTCCACAGACGACGCAATCGCAACCACACTGCACACTGCCCTAACCCATCTGGACAAGAGGAATACCCATGTGAGAATGCTGTTCATCGATTACAGCTCAGCATTTAACACCATAGTACCCTCCAAACTCGTCATCAAGCTCGAGACCCTGGGTCTCGACCCCGCCCTGTGCAACTGGGTCCTGGACTTCCTGACGGGCCGCCCCCAGGTGGTGAGGGTAGGTAACAACATCTCCACCCCGCTGATCCTCAACACTGGGGCCCCACAAGGGTGCGTTCTGAGCCCTCTCCTGTACTCCCTGTTCACCCACGACTGCGTGGCCATGCACGCCTCCAACTCAATCATCAAGTTTGCGGATGACACTACAGTGGTAGGCTTGATTACCAACAACGACGAGACGGCCTACAGGGAGGAGGTGAGGGCCCTCGGAGTGTGGTGTCAGGAAAATAACCTCACACTCAACGTCAACAAAACAAAGGAGATGATTGTGGACTTCAGGAAACAGCAGAGGGAGCACCCCCCTATCCACATCGACGGGTCAGTAGTGGAGAAGGTGGAAAGTTTTAAGTTCCTCGGTGTACACATCACGGACAAACTGAATTGGTCCACCCACACAGACAGCGTTGTGAAGAAGGCGCAGCAGCGCCTCTTCAACCTCAGGAGGCTGAAGAAATTCGGCTTGTCACCAAAAGCACTCACAAACTTCTACAGATGCACAATCGAGAGCATCCTGTCGGGCTGTATCACCGCCTGGTACGGCAACTGCTCCGCCCACAACCGTAAGGCTCTCCAGAGGGTAGTGAGGTCTGCAGAACGCATCACCGGGGGCAAACTACCTGCCCTCCAGGACACCTACACCACCCGATGTCACAGGAAGGCCATAAAGATCATCAAGGACAACAACCACCCAAGCCACTGCCTGTTCACCCCGCTATCATCCAGAAGGCGAGGTCAGTACAGGTGCATCAAAGCAGGGACCGAGAGACTGAAAAACAGCTTCTATCTCAAGGCCATCAGACTGTTAAACAGCCACCACTAACATTTAGCGGCCGCTGCCAACATACTGACTCAACTCCAGCCACTTTAAAAATGGGAATTGATGGAAATTATGTAAAAATGTACCACTAGCCACTTTAAACAATGCCACTTAATATAATGTTTACATACCCTACATTACCCATCTCATATGTATATACTGTACTCTATATCATCTACTGCATCTTGCCATCTTTATGTAATACATGTACCACTAGCCACTTTAAACTATGCCACTTTATGTTTACATACCCTACAGTACTCATCTCATATGTATATAGCGTACTCTATACCATCTACTGCATCTGCCATGCCGTTCTGTACCACCACTCATTCATATATCTTTATGTACATATTCTTTATCCCTTTACACTTGTGTGTGTGTGTAAGGTAGTAGTTGTGGAATTGTTAGGTTAGATTACTTGTTGGTTATTACTGCATTGTCGGAACTAGAAGCAAAAGCATTTCGCTACACTCGCATTAACATCTGCTAACCATGTGTATGTGACTAATAAAATTTGATTTGATTTGATTTGATTTGATTACTACTGCAACTACTACTTCTACTACTACAGTACTAAAATACTACTACTAGAACTACTATTACTACTACTACTACTACTACTACTACTATAACTATACTACTACTACTACTACTACTACTACTACTACTACTACTAGTACTACTATACTACTACTATAATACTACTACTACTACTACTACTACTACTACTACTGCTACTACTGCTACTACTACCATACTACTACTATAATACGATACTACTACAGTACAACTGATAGGAACAGAAATCACAGTATCTGCACTGGACCCCAACACAGTGGGTAAATTCACAGTACTACTATAATACTACTACTATTACTACAACTACCATACTGCTACTACACTACTACCATATTACTATAGTACTACTATGATACTACTTCAGTACTAATTCTAATAAAGCAGACTATTTCTCTTTCTTTCCCTCCCTCTCATTCTCTCTCTCTTTCTCTCTCCCCCATCTCTATCTCGGTCTCTCTCTCCCCCCTTTCTCTTTCCCCCCTCCCTCTCCACCCCTCCTTCCTTCCCTCTCTCTCTCTCTCTCTCTCTCTCTCCCTCTCTCCCCATCTCTCTCTCTCCCCCCTCCCTCTCTCTCTCTCTCTCTCTCTCTCTCTCTCTCTCTCTCTCTCTCTCCACCTCCCTCCCTCCCCCTCTCTCTCTCCCCCTCCCTCCCTCTCCCCCCTCCCTCCCTCCCCCTCTCTCTCTCCCCCCTCCCTCCCTCTCCCCCCTCCCTTCCTCTCCCTCCCCCCTCCATCCCTCTCTCTATCTCTCTCTCCCCCCTCCCTCTCTCTCTCTCTCTCTCTCTCTCCCCCTCCCTCCCCCCTGCCTCTCTCTCTCTAGGTCTGGGTCTGGTCTGTATCGGTGTAGGGCTGCTGGTTCGTGTTCTGGTAACTCTATCTCTGTGTCTCCCTCTCTCCCCCTTTCTCTCTCTAGGTCTGGGTCTGGTCTGTATCGGTGTAGGCCTGCTGGTTCGTGTTCTGGTAACTCTATCTGTGGTTCTGTTTTCTGGTTTCACTCTGAGAGAAAAGCTCTTTATCGCTTTGGCCTGGATCCCCAAAGCCACCGTACAGGTGAGAACTTAATTAGCTACAGATACACTGCTATCTAGAACTTAAAATAGTTATTTGGCTCCTATGGGGACAGCCAAAGACCCCTTTTGGAACCCCTTTTCTCTAAGCGCTTACAGGAGGCTGGTGGAAGGACATATTGGAAGGAGGTAAAGGCTGGAACGGAATAGATGGAAAGGTGTCAAACACGTCTTAATTGAATCAAACACGTGAGTCTTAATTGAATCAAACACGTGAGTCTTAATTGAATCAAACACGTGAGTCTTAATTGAATCAAACACGTGAGTCTTAATTGAATCAAACACATGAGTCTTAATTGAATCAAACACATGAGTCTTAATTGAATCAAACACGTGAGTCTTAATTCAATCAAACACATGAGTATTAATTCAAACAAACACATGAGTCTTAATTTAATCAAACACATGAGTCTGAATTAAATTGGGTCTTAATTCAACCAAAAACGAGTCTTAATTGAATCAAACACGAGTCTTTATTGAATCAAACACATGAGTCTTAATTCAATCAAAAACGAGTCTTAATTCAATCAAACACGAGTCTTAATTCAATCAAACACGTGAGTCTTCAAACCTTGTCTCTGAAGTTCATTTCCGACTGAGCCGACATTTGCACCGTTTAACGTGAATGCTGAACTTGTGCGTTTTGGATTGAATCGAGACCCCGGTTTCCATGTGTCCCAGCCACGAGAATGATCCTCCCATATGTCCCCACATCTGGGCTGCAGTCTAGGTCTGTTGGGGGTTTCAAATCATTCTAACTGGTTCTGTTGGGTTCTAGGCAGCGATAGGTTCTACAGCCCTGGATATGGCCCGTGTGTCGGGGGATGAGGTTCTGGTGAAGTACGGTCTGGATGTTCTGACTGTGGCTGTTCTGGCCATCCTCACTACAGCACCTATAGGAGCCCTGGGGATCGGCCTGGCAGGGCCCAGACTGCTGACCAGACACACGGAGGACACAAACGCAGACAGGAAAGAAGGTGAGGGTGAGGGTGCGCACACACGAGTGTAGACGCCGAAACACACACTTAAGCAGCCAGACTGCTGACCAGACACACACACAGTGAGTCCGCACGCACGCTCGCACGCACGCACGCACGCACACACACACACACACACACACACACACACAATACACTTCATAGTATTTTCCCCTCTGATTTGAATCAGGCACTGAAGAGGACGCCCCAGAGTCTGTGTCGGGACCCGTGTCTAAAGGGGTGGAGCCATGTGAGAGCAAGATGTGAGCTCAGCCAATCACCTTCCAGACAGCAGGGTCCATTGGACCAGTCATAATTCAGACCAGACTCTTTGACTGTATCCCAAATGGCTCCCGTTACCCTGTGGTCCTGGTCTAATGTTGTCCACTATATTATATAGGGAATAGGGTGCCATTAGGGATGCATGATATTTTAGTTCACCTCTTAATGATGTACACATTCAACCCTGTCCCCAGCTCCATCAGGAGACCACTGTATTCATCCCTGTCCCCAGCTCCATCAGGAGACCACTGTATTCATCCCTGTCCCCAGCTCCATCAGGAGACCACTGTACTGTTGACCTTTACAATGAGTTCATGCCTGTCCCCAGCTCCATCAGGAGACCACTGTATTCATCCCTGTCCCCAGCTCCACCAGGAGACCACTGTATTCATCCCTGTCCCCAGCTCCATCAGGAGACCACTGTATTCATCCCTGTCCCCAGCTCCACCAGGAGACCACTGTATTCATCCCTGTCCCCAGCTGCACCAGGAGACCGCTGTATTCATCCCTGTCCCCAGCTGCACCAGGAGACCACTGTCCATGTTGACCTTTACAATGAGTTCATGCCCTGTATGTACTGAATACATTAGAATAAATGATTTATGATAAATATCAATGTTCATATGTTTTTTTGTATCATTAGGGGGGAGGGGGGTACTGTCACGCCCTGACCTTAGGGGGGGGTACTGTCACGCCCTGACCTTTGGGGATGGGGTACTGTCACGCCCTGACCTTAGGGGGGGGGGGGTACTGTCACGTCCTGACCTGGGGGGGGGGGGGGGGGTACTGTCACGCCCTGACCTTGGGGGGGTACTGACCTTAGAGAGACTTTTTATGTCTCTATTTGGTTGGTCAGGGTGTGATTTGGGGTGGGCATTCTATGTTTTTCTTTTTCTATGATTTTGTATTTCTATGTTTTGGCCGGGTTTGGTTCTCAATCAGGGACAGCTGTCTATCGTTGTGTCTGATTGGGAACCATACTTAGGTAGCCCTTTTTCCCTCCTTTCAGTGTGGGAAGTTGTCTTTGTTTGTGGCACTATAGCCCTTAAGCTTCACGGTTGTTTTGTATTGTTGATTGTTTTTGTCGGCGTCATCCTAAATAAAAGGAATATGTACGCTCACCACGCTGTGCTTTGGTCCACTTCATTCGACGGCCGTGACACATGCGTCCATGTGTTCACACCAATATCTGTCTGTTGCTGTAATATCATAGAGGAAAACAGCCAATAAGACATGATGGGCGTGTTCCACAACTAGGGTGAGGTGATGCTACAACCAATGGGAGAACTCTGTTGCTGTAATATCATAGAGGAAAACAGCCAATAAAACATGATGGGCGTGTTCCACAACTAGGGTGAGGTGATGCTACAACCAATGGGAGAACTCTGTTGCTTCAAGATGCGTTCATAGCCAAAGACAGTGTAAAGAAAAATTACGGCGCCGACATAATTAGAGCCACCGCCTGCATTGGGCTCCACTGCTCAGAGGGGCGGAGCACTGAGAGTTATGCTAATTACCTCCATCTACACAGGAAGTGTAGGTTGAAAGCTAATACAACGTACCATGTGCTAAGGTAAGCCACATTAAGCTCTTACAACGTACCATGTGGTAAGGTAAGTCACATTAAGCTCTTACAACGTACCATGTGGTAAGGTAAGCCACATTAAGCTATCACAACGTACCATGTGGTAAGGTAAGCTACATTAAGCTCTTACAACGTACCATGTGGTAAGGTAAGCCACATTAAGCTCTTACAACGTACCATGTGCTAAGGTAAGCCACATTAAGCTATCACAACGTACCATGTGCTAAGGTAAGCTACATTAAGCTATCACAACGTACCATGTGCTAAGGTAAGCCACATTAAGCTATCACAACGTACCATGTGCTAAGGTAAGCCACATTAAGCTATCACAACGTACCATGTGCTAAGGTAAGCTACATTAAGCTATCACAACGTACCATGTGCTAAGGTAAGCCACATTAAGCTATCACAACGTACCATGTGCTAAGGTAAGCCACATTAAGCTATCACAACGTACCATGTGGTAAGGTAAGCCACATTAAGCTATCACAACGTACCATGTGGTAAGGTAAGTCACATTAAGCTATCACAACGTACCATGTGCTAAGGTAAGCCACATTAAGCTATCACAACGTACCATGTGCTAAGGTAAGCCACATTAAGCTATCACAACGTACCATGTGGTAAGGTAAGCTACATTAAGCTATCACAACGTACCATGTGCTAAGGTAAGCCACATTAAGCTATCACAACGTACCATGTGCTAAGGTAAGCCACATTAAGCTATCACAACGTACCATGTGGTAAGGTAAGCCACATTAAGCTATCACAACGTACCATGTGCTAAGGTAAGCCACATTAAGCTATCACAACGTACCATGTGCTAAGGTAAGCCACATTAAGCTATCACAACGTACCATGTGGTAAGGTAAGCCACATTAAGCTATCACAACGTACCATGTGGTAAGGTAAGCCACATTAAGCTATCACAACGTACCATGTGCTAAGGTAAGCCACATTTTTTTATATTTTTTTTTATTTAACCTTTATTTAACCAGGTAGGCTAGTTGAGAACAAGTTCTCATTTACAATTGCGACCTGGCCAAGATAAAGCAAAGCAGTTCGACACATACAACAACACATAGTTACACATGGAGTAAAACAAACATATAGTCAATGATACAGTGAAAAAAAATAAGTCTATATACAATGTGAGCAAGTGAGGTGAGATAAGGGAGGTGAAGGCAAACAAATATATGTATAAATAAATAAAAATATAAAAAGGCCATGGAGGCGAAGTGAATACAACACAGCAAGTAAAATAAAAACTAAAAACACTGGAATGGTTGGTTTGCAGTGGAAGAAAGCGCAAAGTAGAGACAGAAATAATGGGGTGCAAAGGAGCAAAATAAATAAATAAATACAGTAGGTAAAGAGGTAGTTGTTTGGGCTAAATTATAGATGGGCTATGTACAGGTGCAGTAATCTATGAGCTGCTCTGACAGCTGGTGCTTAAAGCTAGTGAGGGAGATAAGTGTTTCCAGTTTCAGAGATTTTTGTAGTTCGTTCCAGTCATTGGCAGCAGAGAACTGGAAGGAGAGGCGTCCAAAGGAAGAATTGGTTTTGGGGGTGACTAGAGAGATATACCTGCTGGAGCGCGTGCTACAGGTAGGTGCTGCTATGGTGACCAGCGAGCTGAGATAAGGAGGGACTTTACCTAGCAGGGTCTTGTAGATGACCTGGAACCAGTGGGTTTGGCGACGAGTATGAAGCGAGGGCCAGCCAACGAGAGTGTACAGGTCGCAGTGGTGGGTAGTATATGGGGCTTTGGTGACAAAACGGATGGCACTGTGATAGACTGCATCCAATTTATTGAGTAGGGTTTTGGAGGCTATTTTGTAAATGACATCACCGAAGTCGAGGATTGGTAGGATGGTCAGTTTTACAAGGGTATGTTTGGCAGCATGAGTAAAGGATGCTTTGTTGCGGAATAGGAAGCCAATTCTAGATTTGACTTTGGATTGGAGATGTTTGATGTGAGTCTGGAAGGAGAGTTTACAGTCTAACCAGACACCTAGGTATTTGTAGTTGTCCACATATTCTAAGTCAGAGCCGTCCAGAGTAGTGATGTTGGACAGGCGGGCAGGTGCAGGCAGCGATCGGTTGAAGAGCATGCATTTAGTAAGCTATTAAGCTATCACAACGTACCATGTGGTAAGGTAAGCCACATTAAGCTATCACAATGTACCATGTGGTAAGGTAAGCCACATTAAGCTATCACAACGTACCATGTGGTAAGGTAAGCTACATTAAGCTATCACAACGTACCATGTGGTAAGGTAAGCCACATTAAGCTCTTACAACGTACCATGTGGTAAGGTAAGCCACATTAAGCTATCACAACGTACCATGTGCTAAGGTAATTGTCATTAAGTTATTTCCATGTGGTAAGGTAAGCCACATTAAGCTATCACAACGTACTATGTGGTAAGGTAAGCCACATTAGGCTCTTACAACGTACCATGTGGTAAGGTAAGTAACATTAAGCTCTTACAACGTACCATGTGGTAAGGTAAGCCACATTAAGCTATCACAACGTACCATGTGGTAAGGTAAGCCACATTAAACTATTACAACGTACCATGTGGTAAGGTAATCCACATTAAAACACATGTTTTTTCTTTGCGTTATCTTTTACCAGATCTATTGTGTTATATTCTCCTACATTCATTTCAAATTTCAAAGTGTTTCCTTTCAAATAGTATCCAGAATATGCATATCCTTGCTTCAGGTCCTGAGCTACAGTGTCACGCTCTGACCTTAGAGATCCTTTTTATGTCTCTATTTTGGTTGGTCAGGGTGTGAGTTAGGGTGGGCATTCTATGTTTTGTTCTGTGTGTTGTATTTCTATGTGTTTGGCCTGGTATGGTTCCCAATCAGAGGCAGCTGTCTATCGTTGTCTCTGATTGAGAACCATACTTAGGTAGCCTGTTCCCACCTGTGTTTGTGGGTGGTTGTTTTCTGTTTTGTGTTGTTGCACCTTGCAGAACTGTTTGTTTGTCGTTTATTTGTAATTTTTTTCAAGTATTCGTATTTATTAAAAGTATTATGAATACTTACCACGCTGCACCTTGGTCTTCTCGTTCTCCCGACAACAGCCGTTACATACAGGCAGTTAGATTTGGGTTTGTCATTTTAGGCGGAAATAGAAAAAAATGGTCCGATCCTTTTAAGCAATTTAACACGGGATAGCATGACTAGTGCAGGGTGAGCTGTACACAGTGGACTTCCTGCTAGGGTACACCGCCTCAGTGGTAACAGTGGACTTCCTGCTAGGGTACACCACCTCAGTGGTAACAGTGGACTTCCTGCTAGGGTACACCACTTCAGTGGTAACAGTGAACTTCCTGCTAGGGTACACCACCTCAGTGCTAACAGTGGACTTCCTGCTAGGGTACACCACCTCAGTGCTAACAGTGGACTTCCTGCTAGGGTACACCACCTCAGTGCTAACAGTGGACTTCCTGCTAGGGTACACCGCCTCAGTGCTAACAGTGGACTTCCTGCTAGGGTACACCGCCTCAGTGCTAACAGTGGACTTCCTGCTAGGGTACACCACCTCAGTGCTAACAGTGGACTTCCTGCTAGGGTACACCGCCTCAGTGCTAACAGTGGACTTCCTGCTAGGGTACACCACCTCAGTGCTAACAGTGGACTTCCTGCTAGGGTACACCACCTCAGGGCTAACAGTGGACTTCCTGCTAGGGTACACCGCCTCAGTGCTAACAGTGGACTTCCTGCTAGGGTACACCGCCTCAGTGCTAACAGTGGACTTCCTGCTAGGGTACACCACCTCAGTGCTAACAGTGGACTTCCTGCTAGGGTACACCGCCTCAGTGCTAACAGTGGACTTCCTGCTAGGGTACACCGCCTCAGTGCTAACAGTGGACTTCCTGCTAGGGTACACCACCTCAGTGCTAACAGTGGACTTCCTGCTAGGGTACACCACCTCAGTGCTAACAGTGGACTTCCTGCTAGGGTACACCGCCTCAGTGCTAACAGTGGACTTCCTGCTAGGGTACACCGCCTCAGTGGTAACAGTGGACTTCCTGCTAGGGTACACCGCCTCAGTGCTAACAGTGGACTTCCTGCTAGGGTACACCGCCTCAGTGCTAACAGTGGACTTCCTGCTAGGGTACACCGCCTCAGTGCTAACAGTGGACTTCCTGCTAGGGTACACCACCTCAGTGCTAACAGTGGACTTCCTACTAGGGTACACCGCCTCAGTGCTAACAGTGGACTTCCTGCTAGGGTACACCGCCTCAGTGCTAACAGTGGACTTCCTGCTTGGGTAAACCACCTCAGTGCTAACAGTGGACTTCCTGCTAGGGTACACCACCTCAGTGCTAACAGTGGACCTCCTGGTAGGGTACACCACCTCAGTGCTAACAGTGGACTTCCTGCTAGGGTACACCACCTCAGTGCTAACAGTGGACTTCCTGCTAGGGTAAACCACCTCAGTGCTAACAGTGGACTTCCTGCTAGGGTAAACCACCTCAGTGCTAACAGTGGACTTCCTGCTAGGGTACACCGCCTCAGTGCTAACAGTATAAATCTGGTTCATAGGTTACATGATTGCTGCATACAATAGCTGTAAGATCAGCAGAGGCATTCAGGGCAGTAAGACGGACATAAATTAGGTTACTTACATTGTGTCTACCAACGCCCCTCAGATAATGTACATTTGCTAAAGCATTATCATGACTCAACGACACAATGGTAGAGATTTAACTGAGCTGGGCTTGAGTCATTGATAAGTCATGGTCTCAACACAGCCTTATAATGCTGTGAAAGGGTCCAGGATCCTGCAGGATTCGGGTGGATCCCATCCTCCTTATAAAATGTGCTTTTGTTTCCAAAAGGTATCGAAGTTGTCAACAACCTTTACACGCAGTGATCTGCAATAATCACGAAGCCAGCTGTGAAGAGAAAGAATCCTGCTAAAGCGTTCAATGCCTCGATTCAGACATTCAGAAGGTCTCTGAACCCATCGTATCCCTCTGCACAGGGACGGATATGATGTACTTTGTTAGGGTCTAGCAGAAAGTCAATAAGCTCTCAGTTTCAACTGTTCAGAACTGACCTTCAAAATGTCATTAAAACCCACATGGACTGCGATAGAATCAATGTCCATGTCCCGATGTAGTACATTCAGGAGCAGCTTAGTAATGTCATTAAAACCCACATGTCCTGGTGTAGTACATTCAGGAGCAGCTTAGTAATGTCATTAAAACCCACATGTCCTGGTGTATTACATTCAGGAGCAGCTTAGTAATGTCATTAAAACCCACATGTCCTGGTGTAGTACATTCAGGAGCAGCTTAGTAATGTCATTAAAACCCACATGTCCTGGTGTATTACATTCAGGAACAGCTTAGTAATGTCATTAGAACCCACATGGACTACGATAGAATCAATGTCCATGTCCTGATGTAGTCCATTCAGGAGCAGCTTAGTAATGTCATTAAAACCCACATGTCCTGGTGTAGTACATTCAGGAGCAGCTTAGTAATGTCATTAAAACCCACATGTCCTGGTGTAGTACATTCAGGAGCAGCTTAGTAATGTCATTAAAACCCACATGTCCTGGTGTAGTACATTCAGGAGCAGCTTAGTAATGTCATTAAAACCCACATGTCCTGGTGTAATACATTCAGGAACAGCTTAGTAATGTCATTAAAACCCACATGTCCTGGTGTAGTACATTCAGGAGCAGCTTAGTATCGTCATTAAAACCCACATGTCCTGGTGTAGTACATTCAGGAGCAGCTTAGTAATGTCATTAAAACCCACATGTCCTGGTGTAGTACATTCAGGAGCAGCTTAGTAATGTCATTAAAACCCACATGTCCTGGTGTAGTACATTCAGGAGCAGCTTAGTAATGTCATTAAAACCCACATGTCCTGGTGTAGTACATTCAGGAGCAGCTTAGTAATGTCATTAAAACCCACATGTCCTGGTGTAGTACATTCAGGAGCAGCTTAGTAATGTCATTAAAACCCACATGTCCTGGTGTAGTACATTCAGGAGCAGCTTAGTAATGTCATTAAAACCCAAATGTCCTGGTGTAGTACATTCAGGAGCAGCTTAGTAATGTCATTAAAACCCACATGTCCTGGTGTAGTACATTCAGGAGCAGCTTAGTAATGTCATTAAAACCCACATGTCCTGGTGTAGTACATTCAGGAGCAGCTTAGTAATGTCATTAAAACCCAAATGTCCTGGTGTAGTACATTCAGGAGCAGCTTAGTAATGTCATTAAAACCCACATGTCCTGGTGTAGTACATTCAGGAGCAGCTTAGTAATGTCATTAAAACCCACATGTCCTGGTGTAGTACATTCAGGAGCAGCTTAGTAATGTCATTAAAACCCACATGTCCTGGTGTAATACATTCAGGAACAGCTTAGCAATGTCATTAAAACCCACATGTCCTGGTGTAGTACATTCAGGAGCAGCTTAGTAATGTCATTAAAACCCACATGTCCTGGTGTAGTACATTCAGGAGCAGCTTAGTAATGTCATTAAAACCCACATGTCCTGGTGTAGTACATTCAGGAGCAGCTTAGTAATGTCATTAAAACCCACGTGGACTACAATAGAATCCATGTCCTGGTGTAGTCCATTCAGGAGCAGCTTAGTAATGTCATTAGAACCCACATGGACTACGATAGAATCAATGTCCATGTCCTGATGTAGTCCATTCAGGAGCAGCTTAGTAAATTCATTAAAACCCACATGAACTACAATAGAATCAATGTCAATGTCCTGGTGTAGTCCATTCAGGAGCAGCTTAGTAATGTCATTAAAACCCACATGTCCTGGCGTAGTACGTTCAGGAGCAGCTTAGTAATGTCATTAAAACCCTCATGGACTACAATAGAATCTATGTCCATGTCCTGGTGTAGTCCATTCAGGAGCAGCTTAGTAATGTCATTAAAACCCTCATGGACTACAATAGAATCTATGTCCATGTCCTGGTGTAGTCCATTCAGGAGCAGCTTAGTAATGTCATTAAAACCCTCATGGACTACAATAGAATCTATGTCCATGTCCTGGTGTAGTCCATTCAGGAGCAGCTTAGTAATGTCATTAAAACCCACATGGACTACAATAGAATCTATGTCCATGTCCTGGTGTAGTCCATTCAGGAGCAGCTTAGTAATGTCATTAAAACCCTCATGGACTACAATAGAATCTATGTCCATGTCCTGGTGTAGTCCATTCAGGAGCAGCTTAGTAATGTCATTAAAACCCACATGGACTACAATAGAATCTATGTCCATGTCCTGGTGTAGTCCATTCAGGAGCAGCTTAGTAATGTCATTAGAACCCACATGGACTACGATAGAATCAATGTCCATGTCCTGATGTAGTCCATTCAGGAGCAGCTTAGTAAATTCATTAGAACCCACATGGACTACAATAGAATCTATGTCCATGTCCTGGTGTAATACATTTAGGAACAGCTTAGTAATGTCATTAAAACCCACATGTCCTGGCGTAGTACGTTCAGGAGCAGCTTAGTAATGTCATTAAAACCCTCATGGACTACGATTTAATCAATGTCCATGTCCTGGTGTAGTACATTCAGGAGCAGCTTAGTAATGTCATTTACTCCAGCTCCGGATTAGGACATTGTATTTGCACCAGGAACAGTCACATTTCTAATTCTTACCATGGAGCTGCCCAAAATCACGACTGGTGAAAAGGACGAGGAAATCCGCCCACTCCTACACTTCACAGGATGGTGCAGGCCTCCGACAGATGGAGAAGCCCCTACCCTTCACAGGATGGTGCAGGCCTCCGACAGATGGAGAACCCCCTACACTTCACAGGATGGTGCAGGCTTCCGACAGATGGAGAAGCTCGATCCAGAGCTGGGACAGAAGGTTGCCGCGGACACAGGTACGCCCAGCGACAAAGGTGCAGGAAGATCAGGCTCCAGGGCGGCAAAACTAATTGTTGTTTGTTTCCGCTCCGGGCCTCTCGTTGGGAGTGTAGACTCTCTTAGGCTTCCACACCTCGTGACATGCAACCATCGTTGATTGTCATGCTTCTCTTGCTTTGCTCCTTCGACTCCGCTTTCAGATCGGGGAGGAGAGGCTGGAGGGGCAGGAGATGGCTCCCCTGAGGAATGAACTCCGGGCAACACCGGCCAGTCGGATAACGACAAACGACAAGACGGAGATGCATCCAACATGCGTGAACGCCGACCAGCCACCGGTTTAGAAAAGGTCAACATTCCACAAAAGGTCAACATTCCACAACAGGTCAACATTCCAAGCGACCTCAAGCCTATAATCCTCGGCAAGCAAACAATTACCGCTTTGGAACTCTGCGTGATCAGTTTGTCCTGAAACAAAGCGTAGTAGATACAACTCCTGCCACATTGGAACTCTGAGTGATCCAGTTTGTCCTGGGTGTGTTCTAGAGGTTTGTGTTTTCTAGAGGACAAACAGAGACAGGACACTATAATACAGGGAGAAACAGAGACAGGACACTACAATACAGGGAGAAACAGAGACAGGACACTACAATACAGGGAGAAACAGAGACAGGACACTACAATACAGGGAGAAACAGAGACAGGACACTACAATACAGGGAGAAACAGAGACAGGACAAACACTATAATACAGGGAGAAACAGAGACAGGACACTACAATACAGGGAGAAACAGAGACAGGACACTATAATACAAGGAGAAACAGAGACAGGACACTACAATACAGGGAGAAACAGAGACAGGACACTACAATACAGGGAGAAACAGAGACAGGACACTACAATACAGGGAGAAACAGAGACAGGACACTACAATACAGGGAGAAACAGAGACAGGACACTACAATACAGGGAGAAACAGAGACAGGACACTAGAATACAGGGAGAAACCGGTTGCGACCCTATCCAAGAGTGGACACTCACCTTAGTGGGCACTTCTGCCATGTTAGGTTATTTAACTGTAAACACACTGGTACTAAACTAAACCCAGTTAACAAGACGCTGAACAGACCTGACACACTCACACAGCTATCAGCAGACACGTACAGGAAGACGCTGAACAGACCTGACACACTCACACAGCTATAAACAGACACGACAGACAACAAACAGGAAGAGAGTGGTAGTAGTTAACTTCCCACTAAAACTCTTTAGGTCTCTGCATCAACATTCACTAACATTAATAAACCTCCTCATCGCGGTAGCTTCTGGTGCTGAGCATGAAGAAGAGAGGAGGGGCAGAGACCTGCCCAGGTACCGCAGTTGAAAATTACCTGGATAAAACTGTAACTTTTTACAGAAATGGTGAGTAATTTCTGTCCCTAGAAAAGGCGACCCATTTGAGACGTAGTTCCTAAAATGTACACCAGTTTGGACGAGTTCCTACAATGTACACATAATAAGTTGCATGGACTCACTCTGTGTGCCATAATAGTGTTTAACATAATTTATGAATGACTACTACATCTCTGTACCACACACACAATTATCTGTAAGGTCCCTCAGTCCAGCAGTGAATTTCAAACACAGATTCAACCACAAAGACCAAGGAGATTTTCCAATTCCTCGCAAAGAAAGGCACCTATTGGTAAATGGGTAAAAATGAAAAAGCAGACATTGAATATCCCTTTGAGTTATCAATTACACTTTGGATGGTGTATCAATACACCCAGCCACTACAAAGATACCACATTCACTAAACTCAGTTGCCGGAGAGGAAGGAAACCGCTCAGGGATTTCACCATGAAGCCAATGGTGACTTTAAAACAGTTACAGAGTTGAATGGCTGTGATAGGAGAAAACTGAGGATGGATCAACAGCATTGTTACTCAACAATACAAACCTAAATGACAGAGTGAAAAGAATGAAGCCTGTAGAGAATAGAGCTATTCCAAAACATGCATCCTGTTTGCAGTAAGGCACTTAAGTAGAACAGAAAAAAAATTGGCTAATTAACTTTATGTCCTGAATAGAAAGTGTTATGTTTGAGGCAAATCCAACACATCAATGAATATCACTATATACACGGCTCGTCCAACATCTCAATCCAAATTCATGGCCATCAATATGGAGTTGGTCCCCCCTTTGCTGCTATAACAGCCTCCACTCTTCTGGG
Organism: Salvelinus alpinus; assembly: GCF_045679555.1. Lineage (NCBI taxonomy): Eukaryota > Metazoa > Chordata > Actinopteri > Salmoniformes > Salmonidae > Salvelinus > Salvelinus alpinus. The sequence goes on from NC_092096.1 coordinate 73,990,818, forward strand.
AAGGCTTTCCACTAGATGTTGGAACATTGCTGCTATAACAGCCTCCACTCTTCTGGGAAGGCTTTCCACTAGACGTTGGAAGATTGCTGCTATAACAGCCTCCACTCTTCTGGGAAGGCTTTCCACTAGATGATGGAACATTGCTGCTATAATAGCCTCCACTCTTCTGGGAAGGCTTCCACTAGATGTTGGAACATTGCTGCTGTAACAGCCTCCACTCTTCTGGGAAGGCTTTCCACTAGATGTTGGAACATTGCTGCTATAACAGCCTCCACTCTTCTGGGAAGGCTTTCCACTAGATGTTGGAACATTGCTGCTATAACAGCCTCCACTCTTCTAGATGTTGGAACATTGCTGCTGTAACAGCCTCCACTCTTCTGGGAAGGCTTTCCACTAGATGATGGAACATTGCTGCTATAATAGCCTCCACTCTTCTGGGAAGGCTTTCCACTAGATGTTGGAACATTGCTGCTGTAACAGCCTCCACTCTTCTGGGAAGGCTTTCCACTAGATGTTGGAACATTGCTGCTATAACAGCCTCCACTCTTCTGGGAAGGCTTTCCACTAGATGTTGGAACATTGCTGCTATAACATCCGCCACTCTTCTAGATGTTGGAACATTGCTGCGGGAACACACTTTACCGTTGGCACTATGCATTCGGGTAACGTTCTCCTGGCATTTGCCGAACCCAGATTTGTTAGTCGGACTGCCAGATGGTGAAGCGTTATTCATCACTCCAGAGAACACATTTCCATCACTGCTCCAGTCCAATGGCGGCTAGCTTTACTCCCCTCCAGCCGACGCTTGGAATTGCATGGAAACCCATTTCATGAAGCTCCCGACGAACAGTTATTGTGCTGACGTTGCTTCTAGAGGCAGTTTGGAACTCGGTAGTGAGAGTTGCAACCGAGAACAGACGATTTTTACGCGCTTCAGCACTCGACGGTCCCGTTCTGTGAGCTTGTGTGGCCTACCACTTCGCGGCTGAGCCGTTGTTGCTCCTAGACGTTTCCGCATCACAATAACAGCACTTACAGTTGACCGGGGCAGTTGACCGGGGCAGTTGACCGGGGCAGCTCTAGCAGGACAGAAATGTAAAGAACTGACTTTTTGGAAAGGTGACATTAAATGACGGTGCCACGTGGAAAGTCCCTGAGATCTTCAGTACAGGCCATTCTACTGCCAATGTTTGTCTTTGGAGATTACACGACTGTGTGCTAGATTTTATACACCTGTCAGCAACGGGTGTGGCTGAAATAGCCAAATCCATTATTTTGAAGGGTTGTCCACATACTGTACCTGTGTTTATCCAGTGTATATATACACACAGGCCACTTGATTTATAGTGGATCTGGTTCTGGATACATTTGTAACAAAAAGGGCATTTTCATAGACCTGAAAGCCATATCAGTGATTATTGCCACAAAGCAGGTTAAACTGTTTTGATAAAAATAGTGTAGTTATTAGTGGTGTGTCTCATGGTTGTGAAAGGCTCATATTTAGCCTAGGTATAATTTCACCAGCCCTGAATTCATGATATTATTTCTGACTGTTTGAAATGCAGTGTATTTGACCTTTAATTGTACAAGAGAAAACTTTATTTAAAAAAAAATCTAGATATTCAGTATATGGTGAATCGGCCATAAGTTTGAAAAAAAAAATAGATGTGATTTGTAGGCCATACCGCCTTGGACTAAATATTGCTATTAAAAATAAAATTATAATAATTATAATAATAGCCCAATAACACAATAATAATAATAATAACAACAATAATAGTTCATAGCCCAGTTATGTGTCTTCTGTTGTATTCTTCAAGTCAAAGACTTACTGTTCTGAGTAAGAAACTGTAAATCTAACTGAAGAATGTCATTGTCAAGTTGTGAAACGTGTTAATTACAGTTTGTGTTTAGTGTTTTTGTTTACATGATGAAAAATATCACATCAATTTAAAAAAATCAGTGTTCCTGACTTTCTGTCTAGTTTAAACTACATGACTATGGCTGGTCTACTGTTCCCACTCTGAACCACACCTCGCCCTGGGACACTTCATCAATCCCTTTATGACAATAACATCACTAACACCATGAAAAAACACATTCCTCAACGCCTCACCAAATCAACATCCTGTTATCCTGACAAGATAACAGGAAGACAGTAACAGAGGGCAGAATTGTGGTGAGAGAGAGAAAGAGAGAGAGGGATGCCCCTCTACCACAGAGCCCAGATCACACCTCCTCAAGGGTCTGTGATAAATAGGTCAGGATCGGCCCGTACGTCTCACACTCACTAGTAGTGTCTGGATAGGATACCTCAACCCTGATGGATTACCTTGCTGTGATATCAACTCAGACTTTTGGACAGATCTCTTTAACAAACAGACCAGGGGAAAGGTAAGAGAGAGATGATTGGTCGTTCAGACCACACTAACTAGACCAGGGGAAAGGTAAGAGAGAGATGATTGGTCGTTCAGACCACACTAACTAGACCAGGGGAAAGGTAAGAGAGAGATGATTGGTCGTTCAGACCACACTAACTAGACCAGGGGAAAGGTAAGCGAGAGATGATTGGTCGTTCAGACCACACTAACTAGACCAGGGGAAAGGTAAGAGAGAGATGATTGGTCGTTCAGACCACACTAACTATACTGAACTAAAATATAAATGCAACATGCAACAATTTCAACTATTTTACTGAGTTACAGACTCAGGTCAAATGACATAAATAAATTAGGCCCTAATCTATGGGTTTCATGACTGGGCAGGGGCGCAGCTATGGGTGGGCCTGGGAGGGCATAGGCCAGCCCACTGGGGAGCCAGGTCAACCCACTGGGGAGCCAGGCCCAGCCAATCAGAATTAGTTTTTCACCTCAAAAGGGCTTTATTACGGACAGAAATACTCCTCAGCACCCCCTGCCCCCTCAGACGATCCCACAGGTGAAGAAGCTGAATGTGGAGGTCCTGGGTTGGCGTGGTTACATGTGGTCTGCGATTGTGAGGCCGGTTGGACGTACTGTCAAATTCTCTAAAACAACGTGGTAGAGAAATGAATATTACATTCTCTGGCAACAGCTCTGGTGGACATTCCTGCAGTCAGCATTCCAATTACATGCTCCCTCAAAACTTGAGACATCTGTGGCATTGTGTTGTGATACAAAACTGCACATTTCAGAGTGGCCTTATATTGTCCCCAGCACAAGGTGCACCTGTGTAATGGCTTTGCTCTTTTAATCAGCTTCTTGATATGCCACACCTGTCAGGTGGATGGATTATCTTGGTAAAGGGGAAATGCTCACTAACAAGAATGTAAACAAATTTGTGCACCAAAAATTGAGAGAAATAAGCTTTTTGTGAATATGGAACATTTCTGGGATTTTTTATTTCAGCTCATGAAACATGGGACCAACACTTTACGTGTTGTGTTTCTATTTTAGTTCAGCATAGATCATAAGAAACCTTAACCATTCTCCAACTCTTCCCTCTGTACATGCTCCCTCCCTGCAGTAGAAGGATGGCGAGTGTGGGCCTTCTAACGTTCTGCCTGCTGGGAGCAGCTTTAACTAGTCCAGTAAGTACTGCAGGAAAACCTTACTGTTGTACAGAGTGGTGTAATGGACTGAATATGTGATAACCTAAAGAGCCAGTAACTTCTGCAGGAACACCTTACCTAGATAATGTAATCATGTATGAGACAATGTCATCACGTGTGTGAAAATAAAATGGAGAATAAGGCTCAACTAAAAAAGTTATTGGGTACCGAAGGACCTCTAGTCAGATGTTCTACTGTGGTGGACCTCTAGTCTAGATGTTCTACTGTGGTGGACCTCTAGTCTAGATGTTCTACTGTGGTGGACCTCTAGTCTAGATGTTCTACTGTGGTGGACCTCTAGTCTAGATGTTCTACTGTGGTGGACCTCTAGTCTAGATGTTCTACTGTGGTGGACCTCTAGTCTAGATGTTCTACTGTGGTGGTCCTCTAGTCTAGATGTTCTACTGTGGTGGTCCTCTAGTCTAGATGTTCTACTGTGGTGGACCTCTAGTCTAGATGTTCTACTGTGGTGGACCTCTAGTCTAGATGTTCTACTGTGGTGGACCTCTAGTCTAGATGTTCTACTGTGGTGGACCTCTAGTCTAGATGTTCTACTGTGGTGGACCTCTAGTCTAGATGTTCTACTGTGGTGGACCTCTAGTCTAGATGTTCTACTGTGGTGGACCTCTAGTCTAGATGTTCTACTGTGGTGGACCTCTAGTCTAGATGTTCTACTGTGGTGGACCTCTAGTCTAGATGTTCTACTGTGGTGGACCTCTAGTCTAGATGTTCTACTGTGGTGGACCTCTAGTCTAGATGTTCTACTGTGGTGGACCTCTAGTCAGATGTTCTACTGTGGTGGACCTCTAGTCTAGATGTTCTACTGTGGTGGACCTCTAGTCTAGATGTTCTACTGTGGTGGACCTCTAGTCAGATGTTCTACTGTGGTGGACCTCTAGTCTATATGTTCTACTGTGGTGGACCTCTAGTCTAGATGTTCTACTGTGGTGGACCTCTAGTCAGATGTTCTACTGTGGTGGACCTCTAGTCTAGATGTTCTACTGTGGTGGACCTCTAGTCTAGATGTTCTACTGTGGTGGACCTCTAGTCAGATGTTCTACTGTGGTGGACCTCTAGTCTATATGTTCTACTGTGGTGGACCTCTAGTCTAGATGTTCTACTGTGGTGGACCTCTAGTCTAGATGTTCTACTGTGGTGGACCTCTAGTCTAGATGTTCTACTGTGGTGGACCTCTAGTCTAGATGTTCTACTGTGGTGGACCTCTAGTCTAGATGTTCTACTGTGGTGGACCTCTAGTCTAGATGTTCTACTGTGGTGGACCTCTAGTCTAGATGTTCTACTGTGGTGGACCTCTAGTCTAGATGTTCTACTGTGGTGGACCTCTAGTCTAGATGTTCTACTGTGGTGGACCTCTAGTCTAGATGTTCTACTGTGGTGGACCTCTAGTCAGATGTTCTACTGTGGTGGACCTCTAGTCTAGATGTTCTACTGTGGTGGACCTCTAGTCAGATGTCCTACTGTGGTGGACCTCTAGTCTAGATGTTCTACTGTGGTGGACCTCTAGTCTAGATGTTCTACTGTGGTGGACCTCTAGTCTAGATGTTCTACTGTGGTGGTCCTCTAGTCTAGATGTTCTACTGTGGTGGACCTCTAGTCTATATGTTCTACTGTGGTGGACCTCTAGTCAGATGTTCTACTGTGGTGGACCTCTAGTCTAGATGTTCTACTGTGGTGGACCTCTAGTCTAGATGTTCTACTGTGGTGGACCTCTAGTCTAGATGTTCTACTGTGGTGGACCTCTAGTCTAGATGTTCTACTGTGGTGGACCTCTAGTCTAGATGTTCTACTGTGGTGGACCTCTAGTCTAGATGTTCTACTGTGGTGGACCTCTAGTCTATATGTTCTACTGTGGTGGACCTCTAGTCTAGATGTTCTACTGTGGTGGACCTCTAGTCTAGATGTTCTACTGTGGTGGACCTCTAGTCTAGATGTTCTACTGTGGTGGACCTCTAGTCTAGATGTTCTACTGTGGTGGACCTCTAGTCTAGATGTTCTACTGTGGTGGACCTCTAGTCTAGATGTTCTACTGTGGTGGTCCTCTAGTCTAGATGTTCTACTGTGGTGGACCTCTAGTCTAGATGTTCTACTGTGGTGGACCTCTAGTCTAGATGTTCTACTGTGGTGGACCTCTAGTCTAGATGTCCTACTGTGGTGGACCTCTAGTCTAGATGTTCTACTGTGGTGGACCTCTAGTCAGATGTTCTACTGTGGTGGACCTCTAGTCTAGATGTTCTACTGTGGTGGACCTCTAGTCTACATGTTCTACTGTGGTGGACCTCTAGTCTAGATGTTCTACTGTGGTGGACCTCTAGTCTAGATGTTCTACTGTGGTGGACCTCTAGTCTAGATGTTCTACTGTGGTGGACCTCTAGTCTAGATGTTCTACTGTGGTGGACCTCTAGTCTAGATGTTCTACTGTGGTTGACCTCTAGTCTAGATGTTCTACTGTGGTGGTCCTCTAGTCTAGATGTTCTACTGTGGTGGACCTCTAGTCTACATGTTCTACTGTGGTGGACCTCTAGTCTAGATGTTCTACTGTGGTGGACCTCTAGTCAGATGTCCTACTGTGTTGGATCTCTAGTCTACATGTTCTACTGTGTTGTCTGTGGTGGACCTCTAGTCTACATGTTCTACTGTGTTGTCTGTGGTGTTTTTCAGGTGTTCATGAGGGAGGAGTTGAATGGAACATTGTCTCAGGTGAGACTGACTAGACATTCTGACCTTTAACATAGACATTATTACATATTTTTTACTTTAATTAAATGTGTTGTTAGTCTGATCAGGTTCCCCAGTTTGGATTGTTTATCCTCACAGAGAGAGATGGTGTCTTTACTACCTGTCCTACTAAACTATCAATAATACACCGTTTATTACAACTGGTATAAATATGTTACTGGGGCATCAGGTAAACATTGAGTATTTATTTTACCTTTATTTAACCAGATACGTTGAGAACAGTTTCTCATTTATAATAACGACCTGACTTTACAGGTCCCTCAGTATGATGTCAGGGATGAGCTACTCCCTCAGAGAGAGATGGTGAGTTTCACCAGTCCATATTCTACATGTACCCTCCCTCCCCTGATGGTGAGTTACACCAGTCCATATTCTACATGTACCCTCCCCTGATGGTGAGTTTCACCAGTCCATATTCTACATGTACCCTCCCCTGATGGTGAGTTTCACCAGTCCATATTCTACATGTACCCTCCCCTGATGGTGAGTTACACCAGTCCATATTCTACATGTACCCTCCCCTGATGGTGAGTTTCACCAGTCCATATTCTACATGTACCCTCCCCTGATGGTGAGTTACACCAGTCCATATTCTACATGTACCCTCCCCTGATGGTGAGTTTCACCAGTCCATATTCTACATGTACCCTCCCCTGATGGTGAGTTTCACCAGTCCATATTCTACATGTACCCTCCCTCCCCTGATGGTGAGTTACACCAGTCCATATTCTACATGTACCCTCCCCTGATGGTGAGTTTCACCAGTCCATATTCTACATGTACCCTCCCTCCCCTGATGGTGAGTTACACCAGTCCATATTCTACATGTACCCTCCCCTGATGGTGAGTTACACCAGTCCATATTCTACATGTACCCTCCCCTAATGGTGAGTTTCACCAGTCCATATTCTACATGTACCCTCCCCTGATGGTGAGTTTCACCAGTCCATATTCTACATGTACCCTCCCCTGATGGTGAGTTAAACCAGTCCATATTCTACATGTACCCTCCCTCCCCTAATGGTGAGTTACACCAGTCCATATTCTACATGTACCCTCCCCTGATGGTGAGTTTCACCAGTCCATATTCTACATGTACCCTCCCCTGATGGTGAGTTAAACCAGTCCATATTCTACATGTACCCTCCCTCCCCTAATGGTGAGTTTCACCAGTCCATATTCTACATGTACCCTCCCCTAATGGTGAGTTACACCAGTCCATATTCTACATGTACCCTCCCCTGATGGTGAGTTTCACCAGTCCATATTCTACATGTACCCTCCCCTGATGGTGAGTTTCACCAGTCCATATTCTACATGTACCCTCCCCTGATGGTGAGTTTCACCAGTCCATATTCTACATGTACCCTCCCCTGATGGTGAGTTTCACCAGTCCATATTCTACATGTACCCTCCCCTGATGGTGAGTTAAACCAGTCCATATTCTACATGTACCCTCCCTCCCCTAATGGTGAGTTTCACCAGTCCATATTCTACATGTACCCTCCCCTAATGGTGAGTTACACCAGTCCATATTCTACATGTACCCTCCCCTTATGGTGAGTTTCACCAGTCCATATTCTACATGTACCCTCCCCTGATGGTGAGTTTCACCAGTCCATATTCTACATGTACCCTCCCCTGATGGTGAGTTTCACCAGTCCATATTCTACATGTACCCTCCCCTGATGGTGAGTTAAACCAGTCCATATTCTACATGTACCCTCCCTCCCCTAATGGTGAGTTTCACCAGTCCATATTCTACATGTACCCTCCCCTAATGGTGAGTTACACCAGTCCATATTCTACATGTACCCTCCCCTTATGGTGAGTTTCACCAGTCCATATTCTACATGTACCCTCCCCTGATGGTGAGTTTCACCAGTCCATATTCTACATGTACCCTCCCCTGATGGTGAGTTTCACCAGTCCATATTCTACATGACCCCCCCCCTAATGGTGAGTTTCACCAGTCCATATTCTACATGTACCCTCCCTCCCCTGATGGTGAGTTTCACCAGTCCATATTCTACATGTACCCTCCCTCCCCTGATGGTGAGTTTCACCAGTCCATATTCTACATGTACCTATATATGTATATATGCATTGCTCAGTTATATACAGACCCCTTTCTGTTATATATAGACCCCTTTCTGTTATATATAGACCCCTTTCTGTTATATATAGACCCCTTTCTGTTATATATAGACCCCTTTCTGTTATATATAGACCCCTTTCTGTTATATATAGACCCCTTTCTGTTATATACAGACCCCTTTCTGTTATATACAGACCCCTTTCTGTTATATATAGACCCCTTTCTGTTATATATAGACCCCTTTCTGTTATATATAGACCCCTTTCTGTTATATATAGACCCCTTTCTGTTATATACAGACCCCTTTCTGTTATATATAGACCCCTTTCTGTTATATATAGACCCCTTTCTGTTATATATAGACCCCTTTCTGTTATATATAGACCCCTTTCTGTTATATATAGACCCCTTTCTGTTATATATAGACCCCTTTCTGTTATATACAGACCCCTTTCTGTTATGTATAGACCCCTTTCTGTTATACACAGACCCCTTTCTGTTATATATAGACCCCTTTCTGTTATGTATAGACCCCTTTCTGTTATATATAGACCCCTTTCTGTTATATATAGACCCCTTTCTGTTATATATAGACCCCTTTCTGTTATATACAGACCCCTTTCTGTTATATACAGACCCCTTTCTGTTATATATAGACCCCTTTCTGTTATATACAGACCCCTTTCTGTTATGTATAGACCCCTTTCTGTTATATATAGACCCCTTTCTGTTATATATAGACCCCTTTCTGTTATATATAGACCCCTTTCTGTTATATACAGACCCCTTTCTGTTATATACAGACCCCTTTCTGTTATATATAGACCCCTTTCTGTTATATACAGACCCCTTTCTGTTATGTATAGACCCCTTTCTGTTATATACAGACCCCTTTCTGTTATGTATAGACCCCTTTCTGTTATATACAGACCCCTTTCTGTTATGTATAGACCCCTTTCTGTTATATATAGACCCCTTTCTGTTATATATAGACCCCTTTCTGTTATATACAGACCCCTTTCTGTTATGTATAGACCCCTTTCTGTTATATATAGACCCCTTTCTGTTATAAAGACTCCTTTCTGTTATGTATAGACCCCTTTCTGTTATATATAGACCCCTTTCTGTTATTTATAGACCCCTTTCTGTTATATACAGACCCCTTTCTGTTATATACAGACCCCTTTCTGTTATATACAGACCCCTTTCTGTTATGTATAGACCCCTTTCTGTTATATATAGACCCCTTTCTGTCATAAAGACCCCTTTCTGTTATATACAGACCCCTTTCTGTTATATATAGACCCCTTTCTGTTATATATAGACCCCTTTCTGTTATATACAGACCCCTTTCTGTTATATACACACCCCTTTCTGTTATGTATAGACCCCTTTCTGTTATATATAGACCCCTTTCTGTTATATACAGACCCCTTTCTGTTATATACAGACCCCTTTCTGTTATATATAGACCCCTTTCTGTTATACACAGACCCCTTTCTGTTATATATAGACCCCTTTCTGTTATATACAGACCCCTTTCTGTTATATACAGACCCCTTTCTGTTATATACAGACCCCTTTCTGTTATGTATAGACCCCTTTCTGTTATATATAGACCCCTTTCTGTTATATACAGACCCCTTTCTGTTATATACAGACCCCTTTCTGTTATGTATAGACCCCTTTCTGTTATATACAGACCCCTTTATGTTATATACAGACCCCTTTCTGTTATATACAGACCCCTTTCTGTTATATATAGACCCCTTTCTGTTATATATAGACCCCTTTCTGTTATATACAGACCCCTTTCTGTTATATATAGACCCCTTTCTGTTATATACAGACCCCTTTCTGTTATATATAGACCCCTTTCTGTTATATACAGACCCCTTTCTGTTATATATAGACCCCTTTCTGTTATATATAGACCCCTTTCTGTTATGTATAGACCCCTTTCTGTTATATATAGACCCCTTTCTGTTATATACAGACCCCTTTCTGTTATAAAGACCCCTTTCTGTTATATATAGACCCCTTTCTGTTATGTATAGACCCCTTTCTCTTATATATAGACCCCTTTCTGTTATATATAGACCCCTTTCTGTTATATACAGACCCCTTTCTGTTATATACAGACCCCTTTCTGTTATATATAGACCCCTTTCTGTTATATACAGACCCCTTTCTGTTATGTATAGACCCCTTTCTGTTATATACAGACCACTTTCTGTTATATACAGACCCCTTTCTGTTATATACAGACCCCTTTCTGTTATATACAGACCCATTTCTGTTATATATAGACCCCTTTCTGTTATATATAGACCCCTTTCTGTTATACACAGACCCCTTTCTGTTAAATATAGACCCCTTTCTGTTATGTATAGACCCCTTTCTGTTATATATAGACCCCTTTCTGTTATATACAGACCCCTTTCTGTTAAATATAGACCCCTTTCTGTTATGTATAGACCCCTTTCTGTTATATACAGACCCCTTTCTGTTATATATAGACCCCTTTCTGTTATATACAGACCCCTTTCTGTTATATACAGACCCCTTTCTGTTATATACAGACCCCTTTCTGTTATATATAGACCCCTTTCTGTTATATACAGACCCCTTTCTGTTATATACAGACCCCTTTCTGTTATATATAGACCCCTTTCTGTTATATACAGACCCCTTTCTGTTATATACAGATCCCTTTCTGTTATATACAGACCCCTTTCTGTTATATATAGACCCCTTTCTGTTATATATAGACCCCTTTCTGTTATACACAGACCCCTTTCTGTTAAATATAGACCCCTTTCTGTTATGTATAGACCCCTTTCTGTTATATATAGACCCCTTTCTGTTATATACAGACCCCTTTCTGTTAAATATAGACCCCTTTCTGTTAAATATAGACCCCTTTCTGTTATGTATAGACCCCTTTCTGTTATATACAGACCCCTTTCTGTTATATACAGACCCCTTTCTGTTATATACAGACCCCTTTCTGTTATATACAGACCCCTTTCTGTTAAATATAGACCCCTTTCTGTTATGTATAGACCCCTTTCTGTTATATATAGACCCCTTTCTGTTATATATAGACCCCTTTCTGTTATATATAGACCCCTTTCTGTTATATACAGACCCCTTTCTGTTATATACAGACCCCTTTCTGTTATATATAGACCCCTTTCTGTTATATACAGACCCCTTTCTGTTATATATAGACCCCTTTCTGTTATATATAGACCCCTTTCTGTTATATACAGACCCCTTTCTGTTATATATAGACCCCTTTCTGTTATATACAGACCCCTTTCTGTTATGTATAGACCCCTTTCTGTTATATATAGACCCCTTTCTGTTATATACAGACCCCTTTCTGTTATGTATAGACCCCTTTCTGTTATATATAGACCCCTTTCTGTTATATACAGACCCCTTTCTGTTATGTATAGACCCCTTTCTGTTATATATAGACCCCTTTCTGTTATATATAGACCCCTTTCTGTTATATACAGACCCCTTTCTGTTATATACAGACCCCTTTCTGTTATATATAGACCCCTTTCTGTTATGTATAGACCCCTTTCTGTTATATATAGACCCCTTTCTGTTATATATAGACCCCTTTCTGTTATATATAGACCCCTTTCTGTTATATATAGACCCCTTTCTGTTATATATAGACCCCTTTCTGTTTAATATAGACCCCTTTCTGTTATATATAGACCCCTTTCTGTTATATATATTCCCCTTTCTGTTATATATAGACCCCTTTCTGCTATATATAGACCCCTTTCTGTTATATATAGACCCCTTTCTGTTATATATAGACCCCTTTCTGTTATATACAGACCCCTTTCTGTTATGTATAGACCCCTTTCTGTTATATATAGACCCCTTTCTGTTATATATAGACCCCTTTCTGTTATATACAGACCCCTTTCTGTTATGTATAGACCCCTTTCTGTTATATATAGACCCCTTTCTGTTATATATAGACCTCTTCCTGTTATATATAGACCCCTTTCTGTTATATATAGACCTCTTCCTGTTATATATAGACCCCTTTCTGTTATATATAGACCCCTTTCTGTTATATACAGACCCCTTTCTGTTATATACAGATCCCTTTCTGTTATATACAGACCCCTTTCTGTTATATATAGACCCCTTTCTGTTATATACAGACCCCTTTCTGTTATATATAGACCCCTTTCTGTTATATATAGACCCCTTTCTGTTATATACAGACCCCTTTCTGTTATGTATAGACCCCTTTCTGTTATATATAGACCCCTTTCTGTTATATACAGACCCCTTTCTGTTATATATAGACCCCTTTCTGTTATATATAGACCCCTTTCTGTTATATATAGACCCCTTTCTGTTATATATAGACCCCTTTCTGTTATATACAGACCCCTTTCTGTTATATATAGACCCCTTTCTGTTATATATAGACCCCTTTCTGTTATATACAGACCCCTTTCTGTTATATATAGACCCCTTTTTGTTATATATAGACCCCTTCTTGTTATAGATAGACCCCTTTCTGTTATATACAGACCCCTTTCTGTTATATATAGACCCCTTTCTGTTATATACAGACTCCTTTCTGTTATGTACAGACCCCTTTCTGTTATATACAGACCCCTTTCTGTTATATACAGACCCCTTTCTGTTATATATAGACCCCTTTTTGTTATATATAGACCCCTTCTTGTTATATATAGACCCCTTTCTGTTATATACAGACTCCTTTCTGTTATGTACAGACCCCTTTCTGTTATATATAGACCCCTTTCTGTTATATACAGACCCCTTTCTGTTATATATAGACCCCTTTTTGTTATATATAGACCCCTTCTTGTTATAGATAGACCCCTTTCTGTTATATACAGACCCCTTTCTGTTATATATAGACCCCTTTCTGTTATATACAGACCCCTTTCTCTTATATACAGACCCCTTTCTGTTATATATAGACCCCTTTCTGTTATATATAGACCCCTTCTTGTTATAGATAGACCCCTTTCTGTTATATACAGACCCCTTTCTGTTATATACAGACCCCTTTCTGTTATATACAGACCCCTTTCTCTTATATACAGACCCCTTTCTGTTATATAGAGACCCCTTTCTGTTATATACAGACCCCTTTCTGTTATATACATACCCCTTTCTGTTATATACAGACCCCTTTCTGTTATATATAGACCCCTTTTTGTTATATATAGACCCCTTCTTGTTATAGATAGACCCCTTTCTGTTATATACAGACCCCTTTCTGTTATATATAGACCCCTTTCTGTTATATATAGACCCCTTTCTGTTATATATAGACCCCTTTCTGTTATATACAGACTCCTTTCTGTTATGTACAGACCCCTTTCTGTTATATATAGACCCCTTTCTGTTATATATAGACCCCTTTCTGTTATATACAGACCCCTTTCTGTTATAAAGACCCCTTTCTGTTATATACAGACCCCTTTCTGTTATATACAGACCCCTTTCTGTTATATATAGACCCCTTTCTGTTATATATAGACCCCTTCTTGTTATAGATAGACCCCTTTCTGTTATATACAGACCCCTTTCTGTTATATATAGACCCCTTTCTGTTATATACAGACTCCTTTCTGTTATGTACAGACCCCTTTCTGTTATAAAGACCCCTTTCTGTTATATACAGACCCCTTTCTGTTATATACAGACCCCTTTCTGTTATATATAGACCACTTTCTGTTATATATAGACCCCTTCTTGTTATATATAGACCCCTTTCTGTTATATATAGACCCCTTTCTGTTATATATAGACCCCTTTCTGTTATATATAGACCCCTTTCTGTTATATATAGACCCCTTTCTGTTATATATAGACCCCTTTCTGTTAAATATAGACCCCTTTCTGTTATGTATAGACCCCTTTCTGTTATATATAGACCCCTTTCTGTTATGTATAGACCCCTTTCTGTTATATATAGACCCCTTTCTGTTATATATAGACCCCTTTCTGTTATATATAGACCCCTTTCTGTTATATATAGACCCCTTTCTGTTATATATAGACCCCTTTCTGTTATATATAGACCCCTTTCTGTTAAATATAGACCCCTTTCTGTTATGTATAGACCCCTTTCTGTTATATATAGACCCCTTTCTGTTATGTATAGACCCCTTTCTGTTATGTATAGACCCCTTTCTGTTATATATAGACCCCTTTCTGTTATATATAGACCCCTTTCTGTTATATATAGACCCCTTTCTGTTATATATAGACCCCTTTCTGTTATGTATAGACCCCTTTCTGTTATATACAGACCCCTTTCTGTTATATATAGACCCCTTTCTGTTATATACAGACCCCTTTCTGTTATATATAGACCCCTTTCTGTTATATATAGACCCCTTTCTGTTATGTATAGACCCCTTTCTGTTATATACAGACCCCTTTCTGTTATATAAAGACCCCTTTCTGTTATATACAGACCCCTTTCTGTTATATATAGACCCCTTTCTGTTATATATAGACCCCTTTCTGTTATATATAGACCCCTTTCTGTAATATATAGACCCCTTTCTGTTATGTATAGACCCCTTTCTGTTATATACAGACCCCTTTCTGTTATGTATAGACCCCTTTCTGTTATGTATAGACCCCTTTCTGTTATATACAGACCCCTTTCTGTTATGTATAGACCCCTTTCTGTTATATACAGACCCCTTTCTGTTATGTATAGACCCCTTTCTGTTATATATAGACCCCTTTCTGTTATATATAGACCCCTTTCTGTTATATACAGACCCCTTTCTGTTATATATAGACCCCTTTCTGTTATATATAGACCCCTTTCTGTTATATATAGACCCCTTTCTGTTATATACAGACCCCTTTCTGTTATATATAGACCCCTTTCTGTTATATACAGACCCCTTTCTGTTATATATAGACCCCTTTCTGTTATATACAGACCCCTTTCTGTTATATATAGACCCCTTTCTGTTATGTATAGACCCCTTTCTGTTATATACAGACCCCTTTCTGTTATATATAGACCCCTTTCTGTTATATATAGACCCCTTTCTGTTATGTATAGACCCCTTTCTGTTATATATAGACCCCTTTCTGTTATATACAGACCCCTTTCTGTTATATACAGACCCCTTTCTGTTATATATAGACCCCTTTCTGTTATGTATAGACCCCTTTCTGTTATATACAGACCCCTTTCTGTTATATATAGACCCCTTTCTGTTATATATAGACCCCTTTCTGTTATGTATAGACCCCTTTCTGTTATATATAGACCCCTTTCTGTTATAGATAGACCCCTTTCTGTTATATATAGACCCCTTTCTGTTATATACAGACCCCTTTCTGTTATATATAGACCCCTTTCTGTTATATATAGACCCCTTTCTGTTATATATAGACCCCTTTCTGTTATATACAGACCCCTTTCTGTTAAATATAGACCCCTTTCTGTTATGTATAGACCCCTTTCTGTTATATATAGACCCCTTTCTGTTATATACAGACCCCTTTCTCTTAAATATAGACCCCTTTCTGTTATATATAGACCCCTTTCTGTTATATACAGACCCCTTTCTGTTATATACAGACCCCTTTCTCTTAAATATAGACCCCTTTCTGTTATATATAGACCCCTTTCTGTTATATACAGACCCCTTTCTGTTATATATAGACCCCTTTCTGTTATATATAGACCCCTTTCTGTTATATACAGACCCCTTTCTGTTATATACAGACCCCTTTCTGTTATAAAGACCCCTTTCTGTTATATACAGACCCCTTTCTCTTAAATATAGACCCCTTTCTGTTATATATAGACCCCTTTCTGTTATATATAGACCCCTTTCTGTTATATACAGACCCCTTTCTGTTATATACAGACCCCTTTCTGTTATATATAGACCCCTTTCTGTTATATACAGACCCCTTTCTGTTATATATAGACCCCTTTCTGTTATATATAGACCCCTTTCTGTTATATATAGACCCCTTTCTGTTATGTATAGACCCCTTTCTGTTATATATAGACCCCTTTCTGTTATATATAGACCCCTTTCTGTTATATACAGACCCCTTTCTGTTATATACAGACCCCTTTCTGTTATATATAGACCCCTTTCTGTTATAGATAGACCCCTTTCTGTTATATATAGACCCCTTTCTGTTATATACAGACCCCTTTCTGTTATGTACAGACCCCTTTCTGTTATATATAGACCCCTTTCTGTTATGTATAGACCCCTTTCTGTTATATATAGACCCCTTTCTGTTATATATAGACCCCTTTCTGTTATATATAGACCCCTTTCTGTTATATATAGACCCCTTTCTGTTATATATAGACCCCTTTCTGTTATATACAGACCCCTTTCTGTTATATACAGACCCCTTTCTGTTATATATAGACCCCTTTCTGTTATGTATAGACCCCTTTCTGTTATATATAGACCCCTTTCTGTTATATACAGACCCCTTTCAGTTATATACAGACCCCTTTCTGTTATATACAGACCCCTTTCTGTTATATATAGACCCCTTTCTGTTATATATAGACCCCTTTCTGTTATATATAGACCCCTTTCTGTTATTTATAGACCCCTTTCTGTTATAAAGACCCCTTTCTGTTATATACAGACCCCTTTCTCTTAAATATAGACCCCTTTCTGTTATATATAGACCCCTTTCTGTTATATACAGACCCCTTTCTGTTATATATAGACCCCTTTCTGTTATATACAGACCCCTTTCTCTTATATACAGACCCCTTTCTGTTATATAGAGACCCCTTTCTGTTATATACAGACCCCTTTCTGTTATATACAGACCCCTTTCTGTTATATACAGACCCCTTTCTGTTATATATAGACCCCTTTCTGTTATATATAGACCCCTTTCTGTTATATATAGACCCCTTTCTGTTATATACAGACCCCTTTCTGTTATATATAGACCCCTTTCTGTTATATATAGACCCCTTTCTGTTATATATAGACCCCTTTCTGTTATATATAGACCCCTTTCTGTTATATACAGACCCTTTCTGTTATATATAGACCCCATTCTGTTATATATAGACCCCTTTCTGTTATAAAGACCCCTTTCTGTTATATACAGACCCCTTTCTCTTAAATATAGACCCCTTTCTGTTATATATAGACCCCTTTCTGTTATATACAGACCCCTTTCTGTTATATATAGACCCCTTTCTGTTATATACAGACCCCTTTCTGTTATATATAGACCCCTTTCTGTTATATATAGACCCCTTTCTGTTATATATAGACCCCTTTCTGTTATATACAGACCCCTTTCTGTTATATACAGACCCCTTTCTGTTATATACAGACCCCTTTCTGTTATATATAGACCCCTTTCTGTTATGTATAGACCCCTTTCTGTTATATATAGACCCCTTTCTGTTATATACAGACCCCTTTCAGTTATATACAGACCCCTTTCTGTTATATACAGACCCCTTTCTGTTATATATAGACCCCTTTCTGTTATATATAGACCCCTTTCTGTTATTTATAGACCCCTTTCTGTTATAAAGACCCCTTTCTGTTATATACAGACCCCTTTCTCTTAAATATAGACCCCTTTCTGTTATATATAGACCCCTTTCTGTTATATACAGACCCCTTTCTGTTATATATAGACCCCTTTCTGTTATATACAGACCCCTTTCTCTTATATACAGACCCCTTTCTGTTATATAGAGACCCCTTTCTGTTATATACAGACCCCTTTCTGTTATATACAGACCCCTTTCTGTTATATACAGACCCCTTTCTGTTATATATAGACCCCTTTCTGTTATATATAGACCCCTTTCTGTTATATATAGACCCCTTTCTGTTATATACAGACCCCTTTCTGTTATATATAGACCCCTTTCTGTTATATATAGACCCCTTTCTGTTATATATAGACCCCTTTCTGTTATATATAGACCCCTTTCTGTTATATACAGACCCTTTCTGTTATATATAGACCCCATTCTGTTATATATAGACCCCTTTCTGTTATAAAGACCCCTTTCTGTTATATACAGACCCCTTTCTCTTAAATATAGACCCCTTTCTGTTATATATAGACCCCTTTCTGTTATATACAGACCCCTTTCTGTTATATATAGACCCCTTTCTCTTATATACAGACCCCTTTCTGTTATATACAGACCCCTTTCTGTTATATATAGACCCCTTTCTGTTATATATAGACCCCTTTCTGTTATATATAGACCCCTTTCTGTTATATACAGACCCCTTTCTGTTATATATAGACCCCTTTCTGTTATATATAGACCCCTTTCTGTTATATATAGACCCCTTTCTGTTATATATAGACCCCTTTCTGTTATATACAGACCCTTTCTGTTATATATAGACCCCATTCTGTTATATATAGACCCCTTTCTGTTATAAAGACCCCTTTCTGTTATATACAGACCCCTTTCTCTTAAATATAGACCCCTTTCTGTTATATATAGACCCCTTTCTGTTATATACAGACCCCTTTCTGTTATATATAGACCCCTTTCTGTTATATACAGACCCCTTTCTGTTATATATAGACCCCTTTCTGTTATATATAGACCCCTTTCTGTTATATATAGACCCCTTTCTGTTATATACAGACCCCTTTCTGTTATATACAGACCCCTTTCTGTTATATACAGACCCCTTTCTGTTATATATAGACCCCTTTCTGTTATGTATAGACCCCTTTCTGTTATATATAGACCCCTTTCTGTTATATACAGACCCCTTTCAGTTATATACAGACCCCTTTCTGTTATATACAGACCCCTTTCTGTTATATATAGACCCCTTTCTGTTATATATAGACCCCTTTCTGTTATTTATAGACCCCTTTCTGTTATAAAGACCCCTTTCTGTTATATACAGACCCCTTTCTCTTAAATATAGACCCCTTTCTGTTATATATAGACCCCTTTCTGTTATATACAGACCCCTTTCTGTTATATATAGACCCCTTTCTGTTATATACAGACCCCTTTCTCTTATATACAGACCCCTTTCTGTTATATAGAGACCCCTTTCTGTTATATACAGACCCCTTTCTGTTATATACAGACCCCTTTCTGTTATATACAGACCCCTTTCTGTTATATATAGACCCCTTTCTGTTATATATAGACCCCTTTCTGTTATATATAGACCCCTTTCTGTTATATACAGACCCCTTTCTGTTATATATAGACCCCTTTCTGTTATATATAGACCCCTTTCTGTTATATATAGACCCCTTTCTGTTATATATAGACCCCTTTCTGTTATATACAGACCCTTTCTGTTATATATAGACCCCATTCTGTTATATATAGACCCCTTTCTGTTATAAAGACCCCTTTCTGTTATATACAGACCCCTTTCTCTTAAATATAGACCCCTTTCTGTTATATATAGACCCCTTTCTGTTATATACAGACCCCTTTCTGTTATATATAGACCCCTTTCTGTTATATACAGACCCCTTTCTCTTATATACAGACCCCTTTCTGTTATATAGAGACCCCTTTCTGTTATATACAGACCCCTTTCTGTTATATACAGACCCCTTTCTGTTATATATAGACCCCTTTCTGTTATATATAGACCCCTTTCTGTTATATATAGACCCCTTTCTGTTATATATAGACCCCTTTCTGTTATATATAGACCCCTTTCTGTTATATACAGACCCCTTTCTGTTATGTATAGACCCCTTTCTGTTATATATAGACCCCTTTCTGTTATATATAGACCCCTTTCTGTTATATATAGACCCCTTTCTGTTATATACAGACCCCTTTCTGTTAAATATAGACCCCGTTCTGTTATATATAGACCCCTTTCTGTTATAAAGACCACTTTCTGTTATATACAGACCCCTTTCTGTTATATATAGACCCCTTTCTGTTATAGATAGACCCCTTTCTGTTATATATAGACCCCTTTCTGTTATATACAGACCCCTTTCTGTTATGTACAGACCCCTTTCTGTTATATATAGACCCCTTTCTGTTATGTATAGACCCCTTTCTGTTATATATAGACCCCTTTCTGTTATATATAGACCCCTTTCTGTTATATATAGACCCCTTTCTGTTATATATAGACCCCTTTCTGTTATATACAGACCCCTTTCTGTTATATACAGACCCCTTTCTGTTATATACAGACCCCTTTCTGTTATATATAGACCCCTTTCTGTTATATATAGACCCCTTTCTGTTATATATAGACCCCTTTCTGTTATATATAGACCCCTTTCTGTTATATACAGACCCCTTTCTGTTAAATATAGACCCCGTTCTGTTATATATAGACCCCTTTCTGTTATAAAGACCACTTTCTGTTATATACAGACCCCTTTCTGTTATATATAGACCCCTTTCTGTTATAGATAGACCCCTTTCTGTTATATATAGACCCCTTTCTGTTATATACAGACCCCTTTCTGTTATGTACAGACCCCTTTCTGTTATATATAGACCCCTTTCTGTTATGTATAGACCCCTTTCTGTTATATATAGACCCCTTTCTGTTATATATAGACCCCTTTCTGTTATATATAGACCCCTTTCTGTTATATATAGACCCCTTTCTGTTATATACAGACCCCTTTCTGTTATATACAGACCCCTTTCTGTTATATACAGACCCCTTTCTGTTATATATAGACCCCTTTCTGTTATGTATAGACCCCTTTCTGTTATATATAGACCCCTTTCTGTTATATACAGACCCCTTTCAGTTATATACAGACCCCTTTCTGTTATATACAGACCCCTTTCTGTTATATATAGACCCCTTTCTGTTATATATAGACCCCTTTCTGTTATATATAGACCCCTTTCTGTTATATATAGACCCCTTTCTGTTATAAAGACCCCTTTCTGTTATATACAGACCCCTTTCTCTTAAATATAGACCCCTTTCTGTTATATATAGACCCCTTTCTGTTATATATAGACCCCTTTCTGTTATATATAGACCCTTTTCTGTTATATACAGACCCCTTTCTCTTATATACAGACCCCTTTCTGTTATATAGAGACCCCTTTCTGTTATATACAGACCCCTTTCTGTTATATACAGACCCCTTTCTGTTATATACAGACCCCTTTCTGTTATATATAGACCCCTTTCTGTTATATATAGACCCCTTTCTGTTATATATAGACCCCTTTCTGTTATATACAGACCCCTTTCTGTTATATATAGACCCCTTTCTGTTATATATAGACCCCTTTCTGTTATATATAGACCCCTTTCTGTTATATATAGACCCCTTTCTGTTATATACAGACCCCTTTCTGTTATATATAGACCCCTTTCTGTTATATATAGACCCCTTTCTGTTATAAAGACCCCTTTCTGTTATATACAGACCCCTTTCTCTTAAATATAGACCCCTTTCTGTTATATATAGACCCCTTTCTGTTATATACAGACCCCTTTCTGTTATATATAGACCCCTTTCTGTTATATACAGACCCCTTTCTCTTATATACAGACCCCTTTCTGTTATATAGAGACCCCTTTCTGTTATATACAGACCCCTTTCTGTTATATACAGACCCCTTTCTGTTATATATAGACCCCTTTCTGTTATATATAGACCCCTTTCTGTTATATATAGACCCCTTTCTGTTATATATAGACCCCTTTCTGTTATATATAGACCCCTTTCTGTTATATACAGACCCCTTTCTGTTATGTATAGACCCCTTTATGTTATATATAGACCCCTTTCTGTTATATATAGACCCCTTTCTGTTATATATAGACCCCTTTCTGTTATATATAGACCCCTTTCTGTTATATATAGACCCCTTTCTGTTATATACAGACCCCTTTCTGTTAAATATAGACCCCTTTCTGTTATATATAGACCCCTTTCTGTTATAAAGACCCCTTTCTGTTATATACAGACCCCTTTCTGTTATATATAGACCCCTTTCTGTTATATACAGACCCCTTTCTGTTATATACAGACCCCTTTCTGTTATATACAGACCCCTTTCTGTTATATATAGACCCCTTTCTGTCTTTGCAAACATTTGCACGCAAATTGGTGGCAGAAGAGTTCTCATAGACCACCAGCAAAAAAAATACTTTACATGTTGCTTATGAGTACTTTACATGTTGCTTATGAGTACTTTACATGTTGCTTATGAGTACTTTACATGTTGCTTATGAGTACTTTACATGTTGCTTATGAGTACTTTACATGTTGCTTATGAGTACTTTACATGTTGCTTATGAGTACTTTACATGTTGCTTATGAGTACTTTACATGTTGCTTATGAGTACTTTAGGATTTTAATTGGATTTTCAGGCTTGTGTGAATGTCCTGCTTAATATGATGTTTGTTATCATCAAAAGAATAAGCTGTATACATTACACACCTAAAACCAGTAAAATGGCTCTTTAACTATGTTTTGCTACAGCCAATGACGTTAGCATTCTAGCTAACAACCGCTCCATCCAAAATAGTTGTTTTCCAAAAATCACAACCAATTATAATCTTAGCGACT
The DNA here is from genome assembly GCF_045679555.1 of Salvelinus alpinus. Classification (NCBI taxonomy): domain Eukaryota; kingdom Metazoa; phylum Chordata; class Actinopteri; order Salmoniformes; family Salmonidae; genus Salvelinus; species Salvelinus alpinus. The sequence goes on from NC_092096.1 coordinate 74,013,861, forward strand.
GTTCAAGCAACAGTCAAAACCACATTGTAACCGTCTGAACCCCCCCCCCCCCCAAGAAGTTATTTTGTTTAGAAGTAATAAAAATGTTTATCTAGGCTATGTTGAATGGCAAACAGATGGAGATGACTTTCTTCCTGCTGCCAAAAGTTGCAAGCATCCGTTCGTGACGTTAGACTGTTGTGTAAAAATAACAACAGGGCCCTATAGAGCCCTGTCATTATGGAGAGAGTTATGTTACTTAGGGGGAAAATAACATTTAGCTTTAAAAAACATTGTCTCTACTCTTACTAAAGCTCTCATTTGACTCTAATGTATATATACTGTGTATATTTACTATATATATATATTCATATGTATGTATGAATAGTGAGTAAATAGTATTTCTGTTGGCTATTGGTTGCTTTCCAATATACAGGGCATTTGGAAAGTATTCAGACTCCCTGACTTTTTCCGTAATTTGTTACGTTACGGCCTTATTCGAAAATGATAAAACATTTTGTTTCCGCTCATCAATCTACACACAATACCCTATAATTACAAAGCAAAAACAGGTTCTTAAAATGTTTTGGAAAAATAAAATAAAAAAATGATTTGACATTTCCATAAGTATTCAGACCCTTTACTCAGTACGTTGTTGAAGTATTCAGACCCTTTACTCAGTACTTTGTTGAAGTATTCAGACCCTTTACTCAGTACTTTGTTGAAGTATTCAGACCCTTTACTCAGTACTTTGTTGAAGTATTCAGAGCCTTTACCCAGTACTTTGTTGAAGTATTCAGACCCTTTACTCAGTACTTTGTTGAAGTATTCAGACCCTTTACTCAGTACTTTGTTGAAGTATTCAGACCCTTTACTCAGTACTTTGTTGAAGTATTCAGACCCTTTACTCAGTACTTTGTTGAAGTATTCTGACCCTTTACTCAGTACTTTGTTGAAGTATTCAGAGCCTTTACCCAGTACTTTGTTGAAGTATTCAGACCCTTTACTCAGTACTTTGTTGAAGTATTCAGACCCTTTACCCAGTACTTTGTTGAAGTATTCAGACCCTTTACTCAGTACTTTGTTGAAGTATTCAGACCCTTTACTCTGTACTTTGTTGAAGTATTCAGACCCTTTACTCAGTACTTTGTTGAAGTATTCAGACCCTTTACTCAGTACTTTGTTGAAGTATTCAGACCCTTTACTCAGTACTTTGTTGAAGCACCTTAGGCAGTGATTACAGCCTTGAGTCTTCTTGGGTATGATGCTACAAGCTTGACACACCTGTATTTGGGGAGTTTCTCCCATTCTTCTCTGCATATCCTCTCAAGCTCTGCCAGGTTGGATGGGGAGCGTCGCTGCACAGCTATTTTCAGGTCTCTCCAGAGATGTTAGATCTGGTTCAAGGCTGGGCTCTGGCTGGGCCACTCAATGACATTCAGAGACTTGTCCTAAAGCCACTCCTGTGTTGTCTTGGCTGTGTGCTTAGGGTCGTTGTCCTGTTGGAAGGTGAACCTTTGCCCCTGTCTGAGGTCCTGAGTGATCTGGAGCAGGTTTTCATAAAGGATCTCTCTGTACTTTACTCTGTTCATCTTTCCCTCGATCCTAACTAGTCTCCCAGTCCCTGCCACTGAAAAACATCCCCACAGCATGATGCTGCCACCCCCATGCTTCACCGTAGGGATCGCGCCAGGTTTCCTCCAAACATGACGCTTGGCGTTCAGGCCAAAGAGTTCAATCTTGGTTTCATCAGACCAGAACATCTTGTTTCTCATGGTCTGAGAGTCCTTTAGGTGCCTTTTGGCAAGTCCAAGTGGGCTTTCATGTGCCTTTTACTGAGGAGTGGCTTCCGTCTGGCCACTCTACCATAAAGGCCTGATTGGTGGAGTGCTGCAGAGATGGTTGTCCTTCTGGAAGGTTCTCCCATCTCCACAAAGGAACTCTGGAGCTGTCAGTGAGCATCGGGTTATTGGTCACCTCCCTGACCAAGGTCCTTCTCCCCCGATTGTTCAGTTTGGCCAGGCGGGCCAGCTCTAGGAAGAGTCTTGGTGGTTCCAAACTTCTTCCATTTAAGAATGATGGAGGCCACTGTGTTATTGGGGACCTTCAATGCTGCAGAAATGTTTTGGTACCCTTCCCCAGATCTGTGCCTCGACACAATCCTGTCTCGAAGCTCTACGGACATTTCCTTCAACCTCATGGCTTGGTTTTTGCTCTGACATTCACTGTCAATTGTGGGACCTTATATAGACAGCTGTGTGCCTTTCCAAATCATGTCCAATCAATTGAATTTACCACAGGTGGACTCCAATCAAGTTGTAGAAACATCTCAAGGATGATCAATGGAAACAGGATGCACCTGAGCTCAATTTTGAATCTCATAGCAAAGGGTCTGTAAAATTTGTACAAATTTCAAAAAACCTGTTTTGCTTTGTCATTTTGGGGTATTGTGTGTAGATTGATGAGGGGAAGAAATAATTTAATCAATTTTAGATTAAGGCTGTAATGTAACAAAATGTGGAAAAGGGGAAGGAGTCTGAATACTTTATGCACTGTATAACCCATTTTATTTTAAATTTTGAATTTAATGTATTATCTTATGCTGTTCTTGTCTAGTACTGTTGTGTACTTTGTCATGTATTTGTTTGTTTTATGTGGACCCCAGGAAGAGCAGCTGCTGCATGTTCAGTAGTTAATGGGGATCCTAATCAACTAAACTAGGGAAAGGGGGATACCTAGTCACTTATACAACTGAAATGTTTCTTCCCCATTTAACCCAAACCCTCTGAATCAGAGAGGTGCGGGGGGGGGGGGGGGGGGGCCTTAATCGACGGCGCCCTGGGAACAGTGGGTTAACTGCCTTGCTCAGGGCCCGGGGAACAGTGGGTTAACTGCCTTGTTCAGGGCCCGGGGAACAGTGGGTTAACTGCCTTGCTCAGGGCCCAGGGAACAGTGGGTTAACTGCCTTGCTCAGGGCCCGATGGAACAGTGGGATTAACTGCCTTGTTCAGGGCCCGGGGAACAGTGGGTTAACTGCCTTGTTCAGGGCCCGGGGAACAGTGGGTTAACTGCCTTGTTCAGGGCCCGGGGAACAGTGGGTTAACTGCCTTGTTCAGGGCCCGGGGAACAGTGGGTTAACTGCCTTGCTCAGGGCCCGGGGGAACAGTGGGTTAACTGCCTTGCTCAGGGCCCGGGGGAACAGTGGGTTAACTGCCTTGCTCAGGGCCCGGAGAACAGTGGGTTAACTGCCTTGCTCAGGGCCCAGGGAACAGTGGGTTAACTGCCTTGTTCAGGGGCAGAACGACAGATTTTTACCTTGTCAGCTAGGGGATTCGATCCAGCAAACTAAACTCTAATGTAATCTCTTATATACAATCTGGTTACATTTTCCCTTAAATGTGTTTCTCGTTAGGCACATTCACACCTTAGCCCATGGCTAGGAACCTCTTGTTCACACTTGCACATTATTAAGTGGGCTAGCACCAAACCATGGCTTAGAGCCTCCTTAGTTAACAAATGCTTGTGTGAACACAGGCTAAGCTAGCACAGGGCTAAGATAGCACAGGGCTAAGCTAGCACAAGGCTAAGATAGCACAGGGCTAAGCTATCACAGGGCTAAGATAGCACAGGGCTAAGCTAGCACAGGGCTAAGATAGCACAGGCTAAGCTAGCACAGGGCTAAGATAGCACAGGGCTAAGCTAGCACAGGGCTAAGATAGCACAGGGCTAAACTAGCACAGGGATAAGAACTATGCAGTGTGAAAAGGTCTTTTCAGAGCTGCCTGCTAACAGGTCCATATAGGGAAGCTAACGTTGCTATGAGGAGATTGCCATGGCTAACAGCTAGCTGGATAATGGCTCATACTGTTAGTTTCTAAGCTAGCGGACTTTCATAAACTAATGAAAACACAACATAACAATACATTTACCGACTCTGATAATAATATTCTCTCACATCTGGTGCTTGGACACTCGTCTCACTTGAAACAATTATTTAATGAATGGCGATTCTATTCCAGTGTCTATGACTTGAGGATCTAACGGTTACTGAGAAGAGAAGGTAGAACATTAAAACAGGCGCCCTCTGGTGGCTAAACTAGCATGACACCCTTTTCAGATTCATTAGGAAAACATACATTTACATTTACATTTAAGTCATTTAGCAGACGCTCTTATCCAGAGCGACTTACATAAACTCTAACTCCTCGGAATAACATAAAATAATCAAATATATTCATGTGTGTGTGTGTGTGTGTGTGTGTGTGTGTGTGTGTGTGTGTGTGTGTGTGTGTGTGTGTGTGTGTGTGTGTGTGTGTGTGTGTGTGTGTGTGTGTGTGTGTGTGTGTGTGTGTGTGTATTATTTTAGTCTGAACAGGTTGTTCAGTATGGCACCTTGGACCGGTTTCCCCTACCGAGAGAGATGGTGAGTTTCACCTCTCCTATCCTACTAACTAACTGAATTCCTTGTTGTGTGTGACTGAATCTGATAACTGCATATGTGTGTGTGTGTGTGTGTGTGTGTGTGTGTGTGTGTGTGTGTGTGTGTGTGTGTGTGTGTGTGTGTGTGTGTGTGTGTGTGTGTGTGTGTGTGTGTGTGTGTGTGTGTGTGTGTGTGTGTGTGTGTGTGTGTGTGTGTGTGTGTGTTGAACCAGGTTCCTCAGGTCTCTCAGACAGATGTTCTGGATCAGATGATCCCTACACAGCTCATACCTCAGGTCAGTGGAGCTAGTACCTCAGGTAGACCAGGTGAATAGAGCTAGTACCTCAGGTAGACCAGGTGAATAGAGCTAGTACCTCAGGTAGACCAGGTGAATAGAGCTAGTACCTCAGGTAGACCAGGTGAATAGAGCTAGTACCTCAGGTAGACCAGGTGAATAGAGCTAGTACCTCAGGTAGACCAGGTGAATAGAGCTAGTACCTCAGGTAGACCAGGTGATTAGAGCTAGTACCTCAGGTAGACCAGGTGAATAGAGCTAGTACCTCAGGTAGACCAGGTGAATAGAGCTAGTACCTCAGGTAGACCAGGTGAATAGAGCTAATACCTCAGGTAGACCAAGTGAATAGAGCTAGTACCTCAGGTAGACCAGGTGAATAGAGCTAGTACCTCAGGTAGACCAGGTGAATAGAGCTAGTACCTCAGGTAGACCAGGTCAGTAGAGCTAGTACCTCAGGTAGACCAGGTGAATAGAGCTAGTACCTCAGGTAGACCAGGTGAATAGAGCTAGTACCTCAGGTAGACCAGGTCAGTAGAGCTAGTACCTCAGGTAGACCAGGTGAATAGAGCTAGTACCTCAGGTAGACCAGGTGAATAGAGCTAGTACCTCAGGTAGACCAGGTGAATAGAGCTAGTACCTCAGGTAGACCAGGTGACTAGTTGAACTAGATGACCAGGTAGATCAGGTGACTATTTGAACTAGATTTCCAGGTGACTAGTTGAACTAGATAACCAGGTAGACCAGGTGACTAGTAGAACTAGATGACCAGGTGACTAGTTGAACTAGATAACCAGGTAGACCAGGTGACTAGTAGAACTAGATGACCAGGTGACTAGTTGATCTAGATGACCAGGTAGACCAGGTGGCTAGTAGAATTAGATGACCAGGTGACTAGTTGAACTGGATAACCAGGTAGACCAGGTGACTAGTAGAACTAGATGACCAGGTGACTAGTTGAACTGGATAACCAGGTAGACCAGGTGACTAGTAGAACTAGATGACCAGGTAGACCAGGTGACTAGTTGAACTAGATGTCCAGGTGACTAGTTGAACTAGATGACCAGGTAGACCAGGTGACTAGTTGAACTAGATGACCAGGTAGACCAGGTGACTAGTAGAACTAGATGACCAGGTGACTAGTTGAACTAGATAACCAGGTAGACCAGGTGACTAGTAGAACTAGATGACCAGGTGGACCAGGTGACTAGTTGAACTAGATGACCAGGTGACTAGTTGAACTAGATGACCAGGTAGACCAGGTGACTAGTTGAACAAGATGACCAGGTGGACCAGGTGACTAGTTGAACTAGATGACCAGGTGACTAGTTGAACTAGATGACCAGGTAGACCAGGTGACTAGTTGAACAAGATGACCAGGTGGACCAGGTGACTAGTTGAACTAGATGACCAGGTGACTAGTTGAAGTAGATGACCAGGTAGACCAGGTGACTAGTTGAACAAGATGACCAGGTGGACCAGGTGACTAGTTGAACTAGATGACCAGGTAGACCAGGTGACTAGTTGAACAAGATGACCAGGTGGACCAGGTGACTAGTTGAACTAGATGACCAGGTGACTAGTTGAACAAGATGACCAGATAGACCAGGTGACTAGTTGAACTAGATGACCAGGGGGACCAGGTGACTAGTTGAACAAGATGACCAGGTAGACCAGGTGACTAGTTGAACAAGATGACCAGGTAGACCAGGTGACTAGTTGAACAAGATGACCAGGTGACTAGTTGAACTAGATGACCAGGTAGACCAGGTGACTAGTTGAACAAGATGACCAGGTAGACCAGGTGACTAGTTGAACAAGATGACCAGGTGGACCAGGTGACTAGTTGAACTAGATGACCAGGTAGACCAGGTGACTATTTGAACAAGATGACCAGGTAGACCAGGTGACTAGTTGAACAAGATGACCAGGTAGACCAGGTGACTAGTTGAACAAGATGACCAGGTAGACCAGGTGACTAGTTGAACAAGATGACCAGGTGACTAGTTGAACTATATGACCAGGTAGACCAGGTGACTAGTTGAACAAGATGACCAGGTAGACCAGGTGACTAGTTGAACAAGATGACCAGGTAGACCAGGTGACTAGTTGAACAAGATGACCAGGTGACTAGTTGAACAAGATGACCAGGTAGACTAGGTGACTAGTTGAACAAGATGGCCATGTAGACCAGGTGACTAGTTGAACAAGATGACCAGGTAGACCAGGTGACTAGTTGAACAAGATGACCAGGTAGACCAGGTGACTAGTTGAACTAGATGACCAGGTAGACCAGGTGACTAGTTGAACAAGATGACCAGGTAGACCAGGTGACTAGTTGAACAAGATGACCAGGTAGACCAGGTGACTAGTTGAACAAGATGACCAGGTAGACCAGGTGACTAGTTGAACAAGATGACCAGGTAGACCAGGTGACTAGTTGAACAAGATGACCAGGTAGACCAGGTGACTAGTTGAACAAGATGACCAGGTAGACCAGGTGACTAGTTGAACAAGATGACCAGGTGACTAGTTGAACAAGATGACCAGGTGACTAGTTGAACAAGATGACCAGGTAGACCAGGTGACTAGTTGAACAAGATGACCAGGTAGACCAGGTGACTAGTTGAACAAGATGACCAGGTGACTAGTTGAACTAGATGACCAGGTAGACCAGGTGACTAGTTGAACAAGATGACCAGATAGACCAGGTGACTAGTTGAACAAGATGACCAGGTAGACCAGGTGACTAGTTGAACAAGATGACCAGGTAGACCAGGTGACTAGTTGAACAAGATGACCAGGTGACTAGTTGAACAAGATGACCAGGTAGACCAGGTGACTAGTTGAACAAGATGACCAGGTAGACCAGGTGACTAGTTGAACAAGATGACCAGGTAGACCAGGTGACTAGTTGAACTAGATGACCAGGTAGACCAGGTGACTAGTTGAACTAGATGACCAGGTAGACCAGGTGACTATTTGAACTAGATGACCAGGTAGACCAGGTGACTAGTTGAACAAGATGACCAGGTAGACCAGGTGACTAGTTGAACAAGATGACCAGGTAGACCAGGTGACTAGTTAAACTAGATGACCAGGTAGACCAGGTGACTAGTTGAACTAGATGACCAGGTAGACCAGGTGACTAGTTGAACTAGATGACCAGGTAGACCAGGTGACTAGTTGAACTAGATGACCAGGTAGACCAGGTGACTAGTTGAACTAGATGACCAGGTAGACCAGGTGACTAGTTGAACAAGATGACCAGGTAGACCAGGTGACTAGTTGAACAAGATGACCAGGTAGACCAGGTGACTAGTTGAACTAGATGACCAGGTGACTAGTTGAACTAGATGACCAGGTAGACCAGGTGACTAGTTGAACTAGATGACCAGGTAGACCAGGTGACTAGTTGAACTAGATGACCAGGTAGACCAGGTGACTAGTTGAACAAGATGACCAGGTGACTAGTTGAACTAGATGACCAGGTGACTAGTTGAACTAGATGACCAGGTGACTAGTTGAACTAGATGACCAGGTGACTAGTTGAACTAGATGACCAGGTGACTAGTTGAACTAGATGACCAGGTGACTAGTTGAACTAGATGACCAGGTGACTAGTTGAACTAGATGACCAGGTGACTAGTTGAACTAGATGACCAGGTGACTAGTTGAACTAGATGACCAGGTGACTAGTTGAACTAGATGACCAGGTAGACCAGGTGACTAGTTGAACTAGATGACCAGGTGACTAGTTGAACTAGATGACCAGGTAGACCAGGTGACTAGTTGAACTAGATGACCAGGTGACTAGTTGAACTAGATGACCAGGTAGACCAGGTGACTAGTTGAACTAGATGACCAGGTGACTAGTTGAACTAGATGACCAGGTGACTAGTTGAACTAGATGACCAGGTGACTAGTTGAACTAGATGACCAGGTGACTAGTTGAACTAGATGACCAGGTAGACCAGGTGACTAGTTGAACTAGATGACCAGGTGACTAGTTTAACTAGATGACCAGGTAGACCAGGTGACTAGTTGAACAAGATGACCAGGTGACTAGTTGAACTAGATGACCAGGTGACTAGTTGAACAAGATGACCAGGTAGACCAGGTGACTAGTTGAACAAGATGACCAGGTAGACCAGGTGACTAGTAGAACAAGATGACCAGGTGACTAGTTGAACAAGATGACCAGGTAGACCAGGTGACTAGTAGAACAAGATGACCAGGTGACTAGTTGATCTAGATGACCAGGTAAACTAACAGACTGTCTTCACTGGTTGTGTTCTCCTGCTCACCTCAACAGGTTCCTGTACTACCACAGCTGCTATGGAACCAGGTACAACACACACACCCCTGGAACTCCTGTGGAGTTATTCAGTTTAGGGTGTAAATGTATTTACCTGTGTTCTGTTGGTCTGTCATCCTCAGACCCAGGCCACGAGTTCCTCTGAGTCCCAGAGCTCTGACCAGAGCCACTCATCAGAGGTGAGTGAGAGTGAGAGTGAGAGTGTGAGAGTGAGAGTGAGAGTGAGAGTGAGAGAGAGAAAGAGAGAGAGAGAGAGAGAGAGAGAGAGTACAGAGTACAGAGTCAGTGGGCATTGCTATTGAGAAAGGCCGCCGTAGGCAGACATGGCTCTCAAGAGAAGACAGGCTATGTGCAGACTGCCCATAAAATGAGGTGGAAACTGGAGCTGCACTTCCTAACCTCCTACCCAATGTATGACCATATTAGAGACACATATTTCCCTCAGATTACACAGATCCACAAAGAATTTGAAAACAAACCCAATTTTGATAAACAGAAAAACCACAGTGTGCCATCACAGCAGCAAGATGTGTGACCTGTTGCCTCAAGAAAAGGGGCAACCAGTGAAGAACAAACACCATTGTAAATACAACCCATATTTATCTGCTTACTCATCTTCACCTACTATTCATACCACAACTAGTTATTAAAACACATTAATGATAACATAACATTTTATTGATTTATTTCATTTTTAATGAACCTTTATGAGTGCAATGTTTACTTTTAAAACATTTATATTTGTTAAAGTCTTCTTTTTTTTTCACTCACTTAACTATACTGTTTATTCCACTTGCTTTGACAATGTAAACATGTTTCCCATGCCAATAAAGCCCCTTTGAAATGAATTGTTAGGAAGAAAAAGAGATACACAGAGAAAGAGATGAGAGAGATAAAGAGAGACGAGAGAGAGAGAGAAGAGAGAGAGAGAGAGAGAAAGAGAGAGAGAGAAGAGAGAGAAGAGAGAGAAGAGAGAGTAGAGCGAGAGAGTAGAGAGAGAGAGAGAGAGAGAGAGAAAGAGAGAGAGAGAAGAGAGAGAAGAGAGAGAAGAGAGAGAGGAGAGAGTAGAGCGAGAGAGTAGAGAGAGAGAGAGAGAGAGAGAGAGAGAGAGAGAGAGAGAGAGAGATATATACTGTGTATATATATAGTGTTATGTGTCTGTGTGTTCCAGAGCTCACCAGAGGACACATCAGAAGACACGGTGAGAACAACAATAATGAATCCTATGTTATACAGGACCTTCACAATTTATTCACACTTTTTAAAAACATTTTATTACGTTAAAGCCTGAATTTAAAATGAATTACGTTGTGATTTTGTGTCACTGATCTACCCCTTAATGTCAAAGCGGAATTATGTTTTTAGGAACGTTTACAAATGGAAAAAAAATAAAAATATGAAATGTCTTGAGTCAGTAAGTATTCAACCCTTTTGTTTTGGCAATAAAAGTAAAAATGTAAAATAAAAGTAAAAATGTAAAATAAAAGTAAAAATTCAGGAGTAAAAATGAACTTAATAAGTTGCAATAATATAATAATAATAATAATAATAATAATAATATGAATAATAATAACAATAATAATAATAATAATAATAACAATAATATTAATAATAATATTAATAATAATAACAATAATAATAATATTAATATTTCACCAGATGTATAACTGTGAAGCGTCCGCTTAGCGGTTCCACTCACTACCAAATATGGTGATGAGAGGAAAGCCCAGTGGCCGGCAGTGGAAGGAGATGGGTTTTGGCCGACATTCTGCATATTTTCTCATCGATAAAACATTTGATCTCAATACAGTGTTCTGTTCCCAAAACTACAATCTGTTACGAACAGAGTGGACTAAGTTGTGTAGACTTTAGCCGTTGCAAAGTTTTCTTTAAAGCGCGTTGTTTAGGAGTGCAAAGGCGAATTGAGTTATTGCACACGCGCACTATAAAAGATTCAAAGACCAGGGAGGTTTTCCAAAGAAGGGCACCTGTTGGTAGATGGGTAAAAACAAACAAAAAACACTAAATATCCCTTTGAGCATGGTGCAGTTATTAATTACACTTAGAATGGTGCATCAATACACTGACTACAAAACTACAGGCGTCCTTCCTATCTCAGTTGCCAGAGAGGAAGGAAACCGCTCAGGGATTTCACTGTGTTCTTGGGGACCTTCAATGCTACATTTTTTGGTACCCTTCCCCCAGATCTGTGCCTCGACACAATCCTGTCTCGGAGCTCTACAGACAATTCCTTCGATCTCATGTCTTGGTTTTTGCTTTTCGCATGAAATAACACATATGGAATCACGTAGTAACCAAAAAAAGTGTTAAACAAATTTATTTAATTCTTAATGCGTTTCAGCCAATCAGTCGGGTTGTGACAAGGTCAAGTACAGAAGATAGCCCTATTTGGTAAAAGCCCAAGTCCATATTATGGTAAGAACAGCTCAAATAAGCAAAGAGAAATGACAGTCCATCATTACTTTAAAACATGATGGTCAGTCAATACGAAAAAAATTCAAGAACTTTGAAAGTTTCTTCAAGTGCAATCGCAAAAACCATCAAGCGCTATGATGAAACTGGCTCTCATGAGGACCGCAACAGGAAAGGAAGACCCAGAGTTACCTCTGCTGCAGAGGATAAGTTCATTAGAGTTACCAGCCTTGCAGCACAAATAAATTCAAGTAACAGACACATCTCAACATCAACTGTTCAGATGAGACTGTGTGAATCAGGCCTTCGTGGTTGAATTGCTGCAAACAAACCACCACTAAAGGACACCAACAAGAAGAAGAGACTTGCTTGGGCCAAGAAACACAAGCAATGGACATTAGACCAGTGGAAATCTGTCCTTTGGTCTGATGAGTCCAAATTTGAGTTTTTGGTTCCAACCGCCATGTCTTTGTCAGATGCAGAGTAGATGAATGGATGATCTCCGCATGTGTGGTTCC
>NC_092096.1:74030820-74053320 GCF_045679555.1 Salvelinus alpinus
GTGACAGTAATAGTAACAGCAGTAACAGCAGCAGTAGTAACAGCAGTAGTAACAGCAGCAGTAGTAACAGCAGGAGTAGTAACAGCAGTAGTAACAGCAGCAGTAGTAACAGCAGCAGTAGTAACAGCAGCAGTAGTAACAGCAGCAGTAGTAACAGCAGCAGTAGTAACAGCCTCAGTAGTAACATCGGTAGTGACAGTAATAGTAACAGCAGTAGTAGTAACAGCAGCAGTAGTAACAGCAGTAGTAGTAACAGCAGCAGTAGTAACAGCAGTAGTAACAGCAGGAGTAGTAACAGCAGTAGTAACAGCAGCAGTAGTAACAGCAGCAGTAGTAACAGCAGCAGTAGTAACAGCAGTAGTAGTAACAGCAGCAGTAGTAACATCAGTAGTAGTAACAGCAGTAGTAACAGCAGCAGTAGTAACAGCAGTAGTAGTAACAGCAGTAGTAACAGCAGCAGTAACAGCAGTAGTAACAGCAGCAGTAGTAACAGCAGCAGTAACAGCCTCAGTAGTAACAGCAGCAGCAGTAACAGCAGTAGTAACAGCAGCAGTAGTAACAGCCTCAGTAGTAACAGCAGCAGTAGTAACAGCAGTAGTAGTAACAGCAGTAGTAACAGCAGTAGTAGTAACAGCAGGAGTAGTAACAGCAGTAGTAACAGCAGCAGTAGTAACAGCAGCAGCAGTAACAGCAGTAGTAACAGCAGCAGTAGTAACAGCCTCAGTAGTAACAGCAGCAGTAGTAACAGTAGTAGTAGTAACAGCAGCAGTAACAGCAGTAGTAACAGCAGCAGTAACAGCAGTAGTAACAGCAGCAGTAACAGCAGTAGTAGTAACAGCAGCAGTAGTAACAGCAGCAGTAGTAACAGCAGCAGTAGTAACAGCAGCAGTAGTAACAGCAGCAGTAGTAACAGCAGCAGTAACAGCAGTAGTAACAGCAGCAGTAGTAACAGCAGCAGTAGTAACAGCAGTAGTAGTAACAGCAGCAGTAACAGCAGCAGCAGTAGTAACAGCAGCAGCAGTAGTAACAGCAGCAGTAGTAGTAACAGCAGCAGTAACAGCCTCAGTAGTAACAGCAGTAGTAGTAACAGCAGTAGTAACAGCAGCAGTAGTAACAGCAGTAGTAGTAACAGCAGTAGTAGTAACAGCAGCAATAGTAACAGCAGTAGTAGTAACAGCAGCAGTAGTAACAGCAGCAGTAGTAGTAACAGCAGTAGTAACAGCAGCAGTAGTAACAGCAGCAGTAACAGCAGTAGTAACAGCAGCAGCAGTAACAGCAGTAGTAACAGCAGTAGTAGTAACAGCCTCAGTAGTAACAGCAGTAGTAGTAACAGCAGTAGTAACAGCAGCAGTAGTAACAGCAGCAGTAGTAACAGCAGTAGTAACAGCAGCAGTAACAGCAGTAGTAACAGCAGCAGCAGTAACAGCAGTAGTAACAGCAGCAGTAGTAACAGCAGTAGTAACAGCAGTAGTAGTAACAGCAGTAGTAGTAACAGCAGTAGTAGTAACAGTAGCAGTAGTAACAGCAGTAGTAACAGCAGCAGTAGTAACAGCAGTAACAGCAGCAGTAGTAACAGCAGTAGTAACAGCAGTAGTAACAGCAGGAGTAGTAACAGCAGTAGTAACAGCAGCAGTAGTAACAGCAGCAGTAGTAACAGCAGCAGTAGTAACATCAGTAGTAGTAACAGCAGTAGTAACAGCAGCAGTAGTAACATCAGTAGTAGTAACAGCAGTAGTAACAGCAGCAGTAACAGCAGTAGTAGTAACATCAGTAGTAGTAACAGCAGTAGTAACAGCAGCAGTAACAGCAGTAGTAACAGCAGCAGCAGTAACAGCAGTAGTAGTAACAGCAGTAGTAACAGCAGCAGTAGTAACAGTAGTAGTAACAGCAGTAGTAACAGCAGTAGTAGTAACATCAGTAGTAGTAACAGCAGTAGTAACAGCAGCAGTAGTAACAGCAGTAGTAGTAACAGCAGCAGTAACAGCAGCAGTAACAGCAGTAGTAACAGCAGTAGTAGTAACAGTAGTAGTAGTAACAGCAGTAGTAACAGCAGCAGCAGTAACAGCAGTAGTAGTAACAGCAGTAGTAGTAACAGCAGCAGTAACAGCAGTAGTAACAGCAGCAGTAGTAACAGCAGTAGTAGTAACAGTAGTAGTAGTAACAGCAGTAACAGCCTCAGTAGTAACAGCAGTAGTAGTAACAGCAGCAGTAGTAGTAACAGCAGTAGTAGTAACAGCAGTAGTAACAGCAGCAGTAGTAACAGCAGTAGTAGTAACAGCAGCAGTAACAGCAGCAGTAACAGCAGTAGTAACAGCAGCAGCAGTAACAGCAGTAGTAGTAACAGTAGTAGTAGTAACAGCAGCAGTAACAGCAGTAGTAACAGCAGCAGTAGTAACAGCAGCAGCAGTAACAGCAGTAGTAGTAACAGTAGTAGTAACAGCAGCAGTAGTAGTAACAGCAGTAACAGCCTCAGTAGTAACAGCAGTAGTAGTAACAGCAGCAGTAACAGCAGCAGTAGTAACAGCAGCAATAGTAACAGCAGCAGTAGTAACAGCAGCAGTAGTAACAGCAGCAGTAACAGCCTCAGTAGTAACAGCAGTAGTAGTAACAGCAGCAGTAACAGCAGCAGTAACAGCAGTAGTAGTAACAGCAGCAATAGTAACAGCAGCAGTAGAAACAGCAGCAGTAGTAACAGCAGCAGTAACAGCCTCAGTAGTAACAGCAGTAGTAGTAACAGCAGCAGTAACAGCAGCAGTAACAGCAGTAGTAGTAACAGCCTCAGTAGTAACAGCAGCAGTAGTAACAGCAGTAGTAGTAACAGCAGTAGTAACAGCAGTAGTAACAGCCTCAGTAGTAACAGCAGCAGTAGTAACAGCAGTAGTAACAGCCTCAGTAGTAACAGCAGCAGTAGTAACAGCAGTAGTAACAGCAGCAGTAGTAACAGCAGTAGTAGTAACAGCAGCAGTAGTAACAGCCTCAGTAGTAACAGCAGTAGTGGTAACAGCAGCAGTAGTAACAGCAGCAGTAGTAACAGCAGCAGTAGTAACAGCAGCAGTAGTAACAGCAGCAGTAGTAACAGCAGCAGTAGTAACAGCAGCAGTAGTAACAGCAGTAGTAGTAACAGCAGCAGTAGTAACAGCAGCAGTAGTAACAGCAGCAGTAGTAACAGCAGCAGTAGTAACATCAGTAGTAGTAACAGCAGCAGTAGTAACATCAGTAGTAGTAACAGCAGTAGTAACAGCAGCAGTAACAGCAGTAGTAGTAACATCAGTAGTAGTAACAGCAGTAGTAACAGCAGCAGTAACAGCAGTAGTAACAGCAGCAGCAGTAACAGCAGTAGTAGTAACAGCAGTAGTAACAGCAGCAGTAGTAACAGTAGTAGTAACAGCAGTAGTAACAGCAGTAGTAGTAACATCAGTAGTAGTAACAGCAGTAGTAACAGCAGCAGTAGTAACAGCAGTAGTAGTAACAGCAGCAGTAACAGCAGTAGTAACAGCAGTAGTAACAGCAGTAGTAGTAACAGTAGTAGTAGTAACAGCAGTAGTAACAGCAGCAGCAGTAACAGCAGTAGTAGTAACAGCAGTAGTAGTAACAGCAGCAGTAACAGCAGTAGTAACAGCAGCAGTAGTAACAGCAGTAGTAGTAACAGTAGTAGTAGTAACAGCAGTAACAGCCTCAGTAGTAACAGCAGTAGTAGTAACAGCAGCAGTAGTAGTAACAGCAGTAGTAGTAACAGCAGTAGTAACAGCAGCAGTAGTAACAGCAGTAGTAGTAACAGCAGCAGTAACAGCAGCAGTAACAGCAGTAGTAACAGCAGCAGCAGTAACAGCAGTAGTAGTAACAGTAGTAGTAGTAACAGCAGCAGTAACAGCAGTAGTAACAGCAGCAGTAGTAACAGCAGCAGCAGTAACAGCAGTAGTAGTAACAGTAGTAGTAACAGCAGCAGTAGTAGTAACAGCAGTAACAGCCTCAGTAGTAACAGCAGTAGTAGTAACAGCAGCAGTAACAGCAGCAGTAGTAACAGCAGCAATAGTAACAGCAGCAGTAGTAACAGCAGCAGTAGTAACAGCAGCAGTAACAGCCTCAGTAGTAACAGCAGTAGTAGTAACAGCAGCAGTAACAGCAGCAGTAACAGCAGTAGTAGTAACAGCAGCAATAGTAACAGCAGCAGTAGAAACAGCAGCAGTAGTAACAGCAGCAGTAACAGCCTCAGTAGTAACAGCAGTAGTAGTAACAGCAGCAGTAACAGCAGCAGTAACAGCAGTAGTAGTAACAGCCTCAGTAGTAACAGCAGCAGTAGTAACAGCAGTAGTAGTAACAGCAGTAGTAACAGCAGTAGTAACAGCCTCAGTAGTAACAGCAGCAGTAGTAACAGCAGTAGTAACAGCCTCAGTAGTAACAGCAGCAGTAGTAACAGCAGTAGTAACAGCAGCAGTAGTAACAGCAGTAGTAGTAACAGCAGCAGTAGTAACAGCCTCAGTAGTAACAGCAGTAGTGGTAACAGCAGCAGTAGTAACAGCAGCAGTAGTAACAGCAGTAGTAGTAACAGCAGCAGTAGTAACAGCAGCAGTAGTAACAGCAGCAGTAGTAACAGCAGCAGTAGTAACAGCAGTAGTAGTAACAGCAGCAGTAGTAACAGCAGCAGTAGTAACAGCAGCAGTAGTAACAGCAGTAGTAGTAACAGCCTCAGTAGTAACAGCAGTAGTAGTAACAGCAGCAGTAGTAACAGCAGCAGTAGTAACAGCAGCAGTAGTAACAGCAGCAGTAGTAACAGCCTCAGTAGTAACAGCAGTAGTAGTAACAGCAGCAGTAGTAACAGCAGCAGTAGTAACAGCAGCAGTAGTAACAGCCTCAGTAGTAACAGCAGCAGTAGTAACAGCAGTAGTAGTAACAGCAGTAGTAACAGCAGCAGTAGTAACAGCAGTAGTAGTAACAGCAGCAGTAGTAACAGCAGTAGTAGTAACAGCAGCAGTAGTAACAGCCTCAGTAGTAACAGCAGTAGTAGTAACAGCAGTAGTAACAGCAGTAGTAGTAACAGCAGCAGTAGTAACAGCAGCAGTAGTAACAGCAGCAGTAGTAACAGCAGCAGTAGTAACAGCAGTAGTAGTAACAGTAGTAGTAACAGCAGTAGTAACAGCAGTAGTAGTAACAGCCTCAGTAGTAACAGCAGTAGTAGTAACAGCAGTAGTAGTAACAGCCTCAGTAGTAACAGCAGTAGTAGTAACAGCAGCAGTAGTAACAGCAGCAGTAGTAACAGCAGCAGTAGTAACAGCCTCAGTAGTAACAGCAGTAGTAGTAACAGCAGCAGTAGTAACAGCAGTAGTAGTAACAGCAGCAGTAGTAACAGCAGCAGTAGTAACAGCAGCAGTAGTAACAGCAGTAGTAGTAACAGCAGCAGTAGTAACAGCAGCAGTAGTAACAGCAGCAGTAGTAACAGCCTCAGTAGTAACAGCAGTAGTAGTAACAGCAGCAGTAGTAACAGCAGTAATAACAGCAGTAGTAGTAACAGCAGTAGTAGTAACAGCAGCAGTAGTAACAGCAGCAGTAGTAACAGCAGCAGTAGTAACAGCAGCAGTAGTAACAGCAGTAATAACAGCAGTAGTAACAGCAGTAGTAACAGCAGTAGTAACAGCAGTAGTAGTAACAGCAGCAGTAGTAACAGCAGCAGTAGTAACAGCAGTAGTAACAGCCTCAGTAGTAACAGCAGTAGTAACAGCAGCAGTAGTAACAGCAGCAGTAGTAACAGCAGCAGTAGTAACAGCCTCAGTAGTAACAGCAGTAGTAGTAACAGCAGTAGTAACAGCAGCAGTAACAGCAGTAGTAGTAACAGCAGCAGTAGTAACAGCAGTAGTAACAGCAGCGGTAACAGCAGTAGTAGTAACAGCAGCAGTAGTAACAGCAGTAGTAACAGCAGCGGTAACAGCAGTAGTAGTAACAGCAGTAGTAACAGCAGCAGTAGTAACAGCAGTAGTAACAGCAGTAGTAGTAACAGCAGCAGTAGTAACAGCAGCAGTAGTAACAGCAGCGGTAACAGCAGTAGTAGTAACAGTAGTAGTAACAGCAGTAGTAGTAACAGCAGTAGTAGTAACAGCAGCAGTAGTAACAGCAGCAGTAGTAACAGCAGCAGTAGTAACAGCCTCAGTAGTAACAGCAGTAGTAACAGCAGTAGTAGTAACAGTAGTAGTAACAGCAGCAGTAGTAACAGTAGTAGTAACAGCAGTACTAGTAACAGCAGCAGTAGTAACAGCAGCAGTAGTAACAGCAGCAGTAGTAACAGCAGTAGTAGTAACAGCAGCAGTAGTAACAGTAGTAGTAACAGCAGTACTAGTAACAGCAGCAGTAGTAACAGCAGCAGTAGTAACAGCAGCGGTAACAGCAGTAGTAGTAACAGTAGTAGTAACAGCAGCAGTAGTAACAGTAGTAGTAACAGCAGCAGTAGTAACAGTAGTAGTAACAGCAGCAGTAACAGCAGCAGTAGTAACAGCAGTAGTAGTAACAGTAGTAGTAACAGCAGTAGTAACAGCAGTAGTAGTAACAGCAGCAGTAACAGCAGTAGTAGTAACAGCAGTAGTAGTAACAGCAGCAGTAACAGCAGTAGTAGTAACAGCAGTAGTAGTAACAGTAGTAGTAACAGCAGTAGTAACAGCAGTAGTAACAGCAGCAGTAGTAACAGCAGTAGTAGTAACAGCAGCAGTAGTAACAGCAGTAGTAGTAACAGTAGTAGTAACAGTAGTAGTAACAGCAGTAGTAACAGCAGTAGTAGTAACAGCAGCAGTAGTAACAGCAGTAGTAGTAACAGTAGTAGTAACAGCAGCAGTAGTAACAGCAGCAGTAGTAACAGCAGTAGTAGTAACAGCAGCAGTAACAGCAGTAGTAACAGCCTCAGTAGTAACAGCAGTAGTAGTAACAGCAGCAGTAGTAACAGCAGTAGTAGTAACAGCAGCAGTAGTAACAGCAGTAGTAGTAACAGCAGTAGTAGTAACAGCAGTAGTAACAGCAGCAGTAGTAACAGCAGCAGTAACAGCAGTAGTAACAGCCTCAGTAGTAACAGCAGTAGTAGTAACAGCAGTAGTAGTAACAGCAGCAGTAGTAACAGCAGTAGTAACAGCAGTAGTAGTAACATCAGTAGTAGTAACAGCAGTAGTAACAGCAGTAGTAGTAACAGCCTCAGTAGTAACAGCAGCAGTAGTAACAGCCTCAGTAGTAACAGCAGCAGTAGTAACAGCAGCAGTAGTAACAGCAGTAGTAGTAACAGCAGCAGTAGTAACAGCAGTAGTAACAGCAGTAGTAGTAACAGCAGTAGTAACAGCAGTAGTAACAGCAGTAGTAGTAACAGCCTCAGTAGTAACAGCCTCAGTAGTAACAGCAGTAGTAGTAACAGCAGCAGTAGTAACAGCAGTAGTAACAGCAGTAGTAGTAACAGCCTCAGTAGTAACAGCAGCAGTAGTAACAGCAGTAGTAACAGCAGTAGTAGTAACAGCAGCAGCAGTAACAGTAGTAGTAACAGCAGTAGTAGTAACAGTAGTAGTAACAGCAGCAGTAGTAACAGTAGTAGTAACAGCAGCAGTAGTAACAGTAGTAGTAACAGCAGCAGTAACAGCAGCAGTAGTAACAGCAGTAGTAGTAACAGTAGTAGTAACAGCAGTAGTAACAGCAGTAGTAGTAACAGCAGCAGTAACAGCAGTAGTAGTAACAGCAGTAGTAGTAACAGCAGCAGTAGTAACAGCAGTAGTAGTAACAGTAGTAGTAACAGTAGTAGTAACAGCAGTAGTAACAGCAGTAGTAGTAACAGCAGCAGTAGTAACAGCAGTAGTAGTAACAGTACTAGTAACAGCAGCAGTAGTAACAGCAGCAGTAGTAACAGCAGTAGTAGTAACAGCAGCAGTAACAGCAGTAGTAACAGCCTCAGTAGTAACAGCAGTAGTAGTAACAGCAGCAGTAGTAACAGCAGTAGTAGTAACAGCAGCAGTAGTAACAGCAGTAGTAGTAACAGCAGTAGTAGTAACAGCAGTAGTAACAGCAGCAGTAGTAACAGCAGCAGTAACAGCAGTAGTAACAGCCTCAGTAGTAACAGCAGTAGTAGTAACAGCAGTAGTAGTAACAGCAGCAGTAGTAACAGCAGTAGTAACAGCAGTAGTAGTAACAGCAGTAGTAGTAACAGCAGTAGTAACAGCAGTAGTAGTAACAGCCTCAGTAGTAACAGCAGCAGTAGTAACAGCCTCAGTAGTAACAGCAGCAGTAGTAACAGCAGCAGTAGTAACAGCAGTAGTAGTAACAGCAGCAGTAGTAACAGCAGTAGTAACAGCAGTAGTAGTAACAGCAGTAGTAACAGCAGTAGTAACAGCAGTAGTAGTAACAGCCTCAGTAGTAACAGCAGTAGTAGTAACAGCAGTAGTAGTAACAGCAGCAGTAGTAACAGCAGTAGTAACAGCAGTAGTAGTAACAGCCTCAGTAGTAACAGCAGCAGTAGTAACAGCAGTAGTAACAGCAGTAGTAGTAACAGCAGCAGCAGTAACAGTAGTAGTAACAGCAGCAGTAGTAACAGCAGCAGTAACAGCAGCAGTAGTAACAGCCTCAGTAGTAACAGCAGCAGTAGTAACAGCAGTAGTAACAGCAGTAGTAGTAACAGCAGCAGCAGTAACAGCAGTAGTAACAGCAGCAGTAACAGCAGTAGTAACAGCAGTAGTAACAGCAGCAGCAGTAACAGCCTCAGTAGTAACAGCAGCAGTAACAGCAGTAGTAACAGCAGCAGTAGTAACAGCAGCAGTAGTAACAGCAGCAGTAGTAACAGCAGCAGCAGTAACAGCCTCAGTAGTAACAGCAGCAGTAGTAACAGCAGTAGTAACAGCAGTAGTAGTAACAGCAGCAGCAGTAACAGTAGTAGTAACAGCCTCAGTAGTAACAGCAGCAGTAGTAACAGCAGTAGTAGTAACAGCCTCAGTAGTAACAGCAGCAGTAGTAACAGCAGCAGTAGTAACAGTAGTAGTAACAGCAGCAGCAGTAGTAACAGCAGCAGCAGTAACAGTAGTAGTAACAGCAGCAGCAGTAACAGCCTCAGTAGTAACAGCCTCAGTAGTAACAGCAGCAGTAGTAACAGCAGTAGTAACAGCAGTAGTAGTAACAGCAGTAGTAGTAACAGCAGTAGTAACAGCAGTAGTAGTAACAGCCTCAGTAGTAACAGCAGCAGTAGTAACAGCCTCAGTAGTAACAGCAGCAGTAGTAACAGCAGCAGTAGTAACAGCAGTAGTAGTAACAGCAGCAGTAGTAACAGCAGTAGTAACAGCAGTAGTAGTAACAGCCTCAGTAGTAACAGCAGTAGTAGTAACAGCAGTAGTAGTAACAGCAGCAGTAGTAACAGCAGTAGTAACAGCAGTAGTAGTAACAGCCTCAGTAGTAACAGCAGCAGTAGTAACAGCAGTAGTAACAGCAGTAGTAGTAACAGCAGCAGCAGTAACAGTAGTAGTAACAGCAGCAGTAGTAACAGCAGCAGTAACAGCAGCAGTAGTAACAGCCTCAGTAGTAACAGCAGCAGTAGTAACAGCAGTAGTAACAGCAGTAGTAGTAACAGCAGCAGCAGTAACAGCAGTAGTAACAGCAGCAGTAACAGCAGTAGTAACAGCAGTAGTAACAGCAGCAGCAGTAACAGCCTCAGTAGTAACAGCAGCAGTAACAGCAGTAGTAACAGCAGCAGTAGTAACAGCAGCAGTAGTAACAGCAGCAGTAGTAACAGCAGCAGCAGTAACAGCCTCAGTAGTAACAGCAGCAGTAGTAACAGCAGTAGTAACAGCAGTAGTAGTAACAGCAGCAGCAGTAACAGTAGTAGTAACAGCCTCAGTAGTAACAGCAGCAGTAGTAACAGCAGTAGTAGTAACAGCCTCAGTAGTAACAGCAGCAGTAGTAACAGCAGCAGTAGTAACAGTAGTAGTAACAGCAGCAGCAGTAGTAACAGCAGCAGCAGTAACAGTAGTAGTAACAGCAGCAGCAGTAACAGCCTCAGTAGTAACAGCCTCAGTAGTAACAGCAGCAGTAGTAACAGCAGTAGTAGTAACAGCCTCAGTAGTAACAGCAGCAGTAGTAACAGCAGCAGTAGTAACAGCAGTAGTAGTAACAGCAGCAGTAGTAACAGTAGTAGTAGTAACAGCAGTAGTAGTAACAGCAGCAGTAGTAACAGCAGCAGTAGTAACAGCAGCAGTAGTAACAGTAGTAGTAGTAACAGCAGTAGTAGTAACAGCAGTAGTAACAGCAGCAGTAGTAACAGCAGTAGTAGTAACAGCAGCAGTAGTAACAGCCTCAGTAGTAACAGCAGTAGTAGTAACAGCAGCAGTAGTAACAGCAGCAGTAGTAACAGCAGCAGTAGTAACAGCAGCAGTAGTAACAGTAGCAGTAGTAACAGCCTCAGTAGTAACAGCAGTAGTAGTAACAGCAGCAGTAGTAGTAGTAACAGCAGCAGTAGTAACAGCAGCAGTAGTAACAGCAGCAGTAGTAACAGCAGTAGTAGTAACAGCAGCAGTAGTAACAGCAGCAGTAGTAACAGCAGCAGTAGTAACAGCAGCAGTAGTAACAGCCTCAGTAGTAACAGCAGTAGTAGTAACAGCAGCAGTAGTAACAGCCTCAGTAGTAACAGCAGTAGTAGTAACAGCCTCAGTAGTAACAGCAGCAGTAGTAACAGCAGCAGTAGTAACAGCCTCAGTAGTAACAGCAGTAGTAGTAACAGCAGCAGTAGTAACAGCAGCAGTAGTAACAGCAGCAGTAGTAACAGCAGTAGTAGTAACAGCAGCAGTAGTAACAGCCTCAGTAGTAACAGCAGTAGTAGTAACAGCCTCAGTAGTAACAGCAGCAGTAGTAACAGCAGCAGTAGTAACAGCAGCAGTAGTAACAGCAGTAGTAACAGCCTCAGTAGTAACAGCAGTAGTAACAGCAGCAGTAGTAACAGCAGCAGTAGTAACAGCAGCAGTAGTAACAGCCTCAGTAGTAACAGCAGTAGTAACAGCAGCAGTAGTAACAGCAGTAGTAACAGCAGTAGTAGTAACAGCAGCAGTAGTAACAGCAGCAGTAGTAACAGCAGCGGTAACAGCAGTAGTAGTAACAGCAGTAGTAACAGCAGCAGTAGTAACAGCAGTAGTAACAGCAGTAGTAGTAACAGCAGCAGTAGTAACAGCAGCAGTAGTAACAGCAGCGGTAACAGCAGTAGTAGTAACAGTAGTAGTAACAGCAGTAGTAGTAACAGCAGTAGTAGTAACAGCAGCAGTAGTAACAGCAGCAGTAGTAACAGCAGTAGTAACAGCAGCAGTAGTAACAGCAGTAGTAACAGCAGCAGTAGTAACAGCAGCGGTAACAGCAGTAGTAACAGCAGCAGTAGTAACAGTAGTAGTAACAGCAGCGGTAACAGCAGTAGTAGTAACATCAGTAGTAGTAACAGCAGCAGTAGTAACAGTAGTAATAACAGCAGCAGTAGTAACAGTAGTAGTAACAGCAGTACTAGTAACAGCAGCAGTAGTAACAGCAGCAGTAGTAACAGCAGCAGTAGTAACAGCAGTAGTAGTAACAGCAGCAGTAGTAACAGTAGTAGTAACAGCAGTAGTAACAGCAGTAGTAGTAACAGCAGCAGTAGTAACAGCAGTAGTAGTAACAGCAGTAGTAACAGCAGTAGTAACAGCAGTAGTAGTAACAGCAGCAGTAGTAACAGTAGTAGTAACAGCAGTAGTAACAGCAGTAGTAACAGCAGCAGTAGTAACAGCAGTAGTAGTAACAGTAGTAGTAACAGCAGTAGTAACAGCAGTAGTAGTAACAGCAGCAGTAGTAACAGCAGTAGTAGTAACAGTAGTAGTAACAGCAGTAGTAACAGCAGTAGTAGTAACAGCAGCAGTAACAGCAGTAGTAGTAACAACAGTAGTAGTAACAGCAGCAGTAACAGCAGTAGTAGTAACAGCAGTAGTAGTAACAGTAGTAGTAACAGCAGTAGTAACAGCAGTAGTAGTAACAGCAGCAGTAACAGCAGTAGTAGTAAAAGCAGTAGTAGTAACAGTAGTAGTAACAGCAGTAGTAACAGCAGTAGTAGTAACAGCAGCAGTAACAGCAGCAGTAGTAACAGCAGTAGTAGTAACAGCAGCAGTAGTAACAGCCTCAGTAGTAACAGCAGTAGTAGTAACAGCAGCAGTAGTAACAGCAGTAGTAGTAACAGCAGCAGTAGTAACAGCAGTAGTAGTAACAGCAGTAGTAGTAACAGCAGTAGTAACAGCAGCAGTAGTAACAGCAGCAGTAACAGCAGTAGTAACAGCCTCAGTAGTAACAGCAGTAGTAGTAACAGCAGTAGTAGTAACAGCAGCAGTAGTAACAGCAGTAGTAACAGCAGTAGTAGTAACAGCAGTAGTAGTAACAGCAGTAGTAACAGCAGCAGTAACAGCAGTAGTAACAGCCTCAGTAGTAACAGCAGTAGTAGTAACAGCAGTAGTAGTAACAGCAGCAGTAGTAACAGCAGTAGTAACAGCAGTAGTAGTAACAGCAGTAGTAGTAACAGCAGTAGTAGTAACAGCCTCAGTAGTAACAGCAGCAGTAGTAACAGCCTCAGTAGTAACAGCAGCAGTAGTAACAGCAGCAGTAGTAACAGCAGTAGTAGTAACAGCAGCAGTAGTAACAGCAGTAGTAACAGCAGTAGTAGTAACAGCAGTAGTAACAGCAGTAGTACTAACAGCCTCAGTAGTAACAGCCTCAGTAGTAACAGCAGTAGTAGTAACAGCAGTAGTAGTAACAGCAGCAGTAGTAACAGCAGTAGTAACAGCAGTAGTAGTAACAGCCTCAGTAGTAACAGCAGCAGTAGTAACAGCAGTAGTAACAGCAGTAGTAGTAACAGCAGCAGCAGTAACAGTAGTAGTAACAGCAGCAGTAGTAACAGCAGCAGTAACAGCAGCAGTAGTAACAGCCTCAGTAGTAACAGCAGCAGTAGTAACAGCAGTAGTAACAGCAGTAGTAGTAACAGCAGCAGCAGTAACAGCAGTAGTAACAGCAGCAGTAACAGCAGTAGTAACAGCAGTAGTAACAGCAGCAGCAGTAACAGCCTCAGTAGTAACAGCAGCAGTAACAGCAGTAGTAACAGCAGTAGTAACAGCAGCAGTAGTAACAGCAGCAGTAGTAACAGCAGCAGTAGTAACAGCAGCAGCAGTAACAGCCTCAGTAGTAACAGCAGCAGTAGTAACAGCAGTAGTAACAGCAGTAGTAATAACAGCAGCAGCAGTAACAGTAGTAGTAACAGCCTCAGTAGTAACAGCAGCAGTAGTAACAGCAGTAGTAGTAACAGCCTCAGTAGTAACAGCAGCAGTAGTAACAGCAGCAGTAGTAACAGTAGTAGTAACAGCAGCAGCAGTAGTAACAGCAGCAGCAGTAACAGTAGTAGTAACAGCAGCAGCAGTAACAGCCTCAGTAGTAACAGCCTCAGTAGTAACAGCAGCAGTAGTAACAGCAGTAGTAGTAACAGCCTCAGTAGTAACAGCAGCAGTAGTAACAGCAGCAGTAGTAACAGTAGTAGTAACAGCAGCAGCAGTAGTAACAGCAGCAGCAGTAACAGTAGTAGTAACAGCAGCAGTAGTAACAGCAGCAGTAGTAACAGCCTCAGTAGTAACAGCAGCAGTAGTAACAGTAGTAGTAGTAACAGCAGTAGTAGTAACAGCAGTAGTAACAGCAGCAGTAGTAACAGCAGTAGTAGTAACAGCAGCAGTAGTAACAGCCTCAGTAGTAACAGCAGTAGTAGTAACAGCAGCAGTAGTAACAGCAGCAGTAGTAACAGCAGCAGTAGTAACAGCAGCAGTAGTAACAGCAGCAGTAGTAACAGCAGCAGTAGTAACAGCAGCAGTAGTAACAGCAGTAGTAGTAACAGCAGCAGTAGTAACAGTATTAGTAGTAACAGCAGTAGTAGTAACAGCAGCAGTAGTAACAGCAGCAGTAGTAACAGCAGCAGTAGTAACAGTAGTAGTAGTAACAGCAGTAGTAGTAACAGCAGTAGTAACAGCAGCAGTAGTAACAGCAGTAGTAGTAACAGCAGCAGTAGTAACAGCCTCAGTAGTAACAGCAGTAGTAGTAACAGCAGCAGTAGTAACAGCCTCAGTAGTAACAGCAGTAGTAGTAACAGCCTCAGTAGTAACAGCAGCAGTAGTAACAGCAGCAGTAGTAACAGCAGCAGTAGTAACAGCAGTAGTAACAGCCTCAGTAGTAACAGCAGTAGTAACAGCAGCAGTAGTAACAGCAGCAGTAGTAACAGCCTCAGTAGTAACAGCAGTAATAACAGCAGTAGTAGTAACAGCAGTAGTAGTAACAGCAGCAGTAGTAACAGCAGCAGTAGTAACAGCCTCAGTAGTAACAGCAGTAGTAACAGCAGCAGTAGTAACAGCAGTAGTAACAGCAGTAGTAGTAACAGCAGCAGTAGTAACAGCAGCAGTAGTAACAGCAGCGGTAACAGCAGTAGTAGTAACAGCAGTAGTAACAGCAGCAGTAGTAACAGCAGTAGTAACAGCAGTAGTAGTAACAGCAGCAGTAGTAACAGCAGCAGTAGTAACAGCAGCGGTAACAGCAGTAGTAGTAACAGTAGTAGTAACAGCAGTAGTAGTAACAGCAGTAGTAGTAACAGCAGCAGTAGTAACAGCAGCAGTAGTAACAGCAGCAGTAGTAACAGCAGTAGTAACAGCAGCAGTAGTAACAGCAGTAGTAACAGCAGCAGTAGTAACAGCAGCGGTAACAGCAGTAGTAACAGCAGCAGTAGTAACAGTAGTAGTAACAGCAGCGGTAACAGCAGTAGTAGTAACAGCAGTAGTAGTAACAGCAGCAGTAGTAACAGTAGTAGTAACAGCAGCAGTAGTAACAGTAGTAGTAACAGCAGTACTAGTAACAGCAGCAGTAGTAACAGCAGCAGTAGTAACAGCAGTAGTAGTAACAGCAGCAGTAGTAACAGTAGTAGTAACAGCAGTAGTAACAGCAGTAGTAGTAACAGCAGCAGTAGTAACAGCAGTAGTAGTAACAGCAGTAGTAACAGCAGTAGTAACAGCAGTAGTAGTAACAGCAGCAGTAGTAACAGTAGTAGTAACAGCAGTAGTAACAGCAGTAGTAACAGCAGCAGTAGTAACAGCAGTAGTAGTAACAGTAGTAGTAACAGCAGTAGTAACAGCAGTAGTAGTAACAGCAGCAGTAACAGCAGTAGTAGTAACAGCAGTAGTAGTAACAGCAGCAGTAACAGCAGTAGTAGTAACAGCAGTAGTAGTAACAGTAGTAGTAACAGCAGTAGTAACAGCAGTAGTAGTAACAGCAGCAGTAACAGCAGTAGTAGTAAAAGCAGTAGTAGTAACAGTAGTAGTAACAGCAGTAGTAACAGCAGTAGTAGTAACAGCAGCAGTAACAGCAGCAGTAGTAACAGCAGTAGTAGTAACAGCAGCAGTAGTAACAGCCTCAGTAGTAACAGCAGTAGTAGTAACAGCAGCAGTAGTAACAGCAGTAGTAGTAACAGCAGCAGCAGTAACAGCAGTAGCAGTAACAGCAGTAGTAGTAACAGCAGCAGTAGTAACAGCAGTAGTAGTAACAGCAGTAGTAGTAACAGCAGCAGTAGTAACAGCAGTAGTAGTAACAGCAGTAGTAGTAACAGCAGCAGTAGTAACAGCAGTAGTAGTAACAGCAGTAGTAACAGCAGCAGTAGTAACAGCAGCAGTAACAGCAGTAGTAACAGCCTCAGTAGTAACAGCAGTAGTAGTAACAGCAGCAGTAGTAACAGCAGTAGTAACAGCCTCAGTAACAGCAGCAGCAGTAGTAACAGCAGCAGCAGTAACAGCAGCAGTAGTAACAGCAGTAGTAGTAACAGCAGCAGTAGTAACAGCAGCAGTAGTAACATTAGTAGTAGTAACAGCAGTAGTAACAGCAGTAGTAGTAACAGCAGTAGTAGTAACAGCAGTAGTAACAGCAGCAGTAGTAACAGCAGTAGTAGTAACAGCAGTAGTAACAGCCTCAGTAGTAACAGCAGTAGTAGTAACAGCCTCAGTAGTAACAGCAGCAGTAGTAACAGCAGCAGCAGTAACAGCAGCAGTAGTAACAGCAGTAGTAGTAACAGCCTCAGTAGTAACAGCAGCAGTAGTAACAGCAGCAGCAGTAACAGCAGCAGTAGTAACAGCAGTAGTAGTAACAGCAGCAGTAGTAACAGCAGCAGTAGTAACAGCAGTAGTAACAGCAGCAGCAGTAGTAACAGCAGTAGTAGTAACAGCAGTAGTAGTAACAGCAGCAGCAGTAACAGTAGTAGTAACAGCAGTAGCAGTAACAGCAGCAGTAACAGCAGCAGCAGTAACAGCAGCAGTAACAGCAGCAGTAGTAACAGCAGCAGTAACAGCAGCAGTAACAGCAGCAGTAGTAACAGCAGTAGTAGTAACAGCAGCAGTAGTAACAGCAGCAGTAGTAACAGCAGCAGTAACAGCAGCAGTAGTAACAGCAGTAGTAGTAACAGCAGCAGCAGTAACAGCAGCAGTAGTAACAGCAGCAGTAACAGCAGTAGTAGTAACAGCAGCAGTAGTAACAGCAGCAGTAACAGCAGCAGTAACAGCAGCAGTAGTAACAGCAGCAGTAACAGCAGCAGTAACAGCAGCAGCAGTAACAGCAGCAGTAACAGCAGCAGTAACAGCAGCAGTAACAGCAGCAGCAGTAACAGCAGCAGTAACAGCAGCAGTAACAGCAGCAGTAGTAACAGCAGCAGTAACAGCAGCAGTAACAGCAGCAGCAGTAACAGCAGCAGTAACAGCAGCAGCAGTAACAGCAGCAGTAACAGCAGCAGTAACAGCAGTAGTAGTAACAGCAGCAGTAACAGCAGCAGTAACAGCAGCAGCAGTAACAGCAGCAGTAACAGCAGCAGCAGTAACAGCAGCAGCAGTAACAGCAGCAGTAGTAACAGCAGCAGTAACAGCAGCAGTAACAGCAGCAGCAGTAACAGCAGCAGTAACAGCAGCAGCAGTAACAGCAGCAGTAACAGCAGCAGCAGTAACAGCAGCAGTAACAGCAGCAGTAACAGCAGCAGCAGTAACAGCAGCAGTAACAGCAGCAGTAGTAACAGCAGTAGTAGTAACAGCAGCAGTAGTAACAGCAGCAGTAGTAACAGCAGCAGTAGTAGTAACAGCAGTAGTAGTAACAGCAGCAGTAGTAGTAACAGCAGTAGTAGTAACAGCAGCAGTAGTAACAGCAGCAGTAGTAACAGCAGTAGTAGTAACAGCAGCAGTAGTAACAGCAGTAGCAGTAACAGCAGCAGCAGTAACAGCAGCAGTAGTAACAGCAGCAGTAACAGCAGCAGTAACAGCAGCAGCAGTAACAGCAGCAGTAACAGCAGCAGCAGTAACAGCAGCAGTAACAGCAGCAGTAACAGCAGCAGCAGTAACAGCAGCAGTAACAGCAGCAGCAGTAACAGCAGCAGTAACAGCAGCAGTAACAGCAGCAGCAGTAACAGCAGCAGTAACAGCAGCAGTAGTAACAGCAGTAGTAGTAACAGCAGCAGTAGTAACAGCAGCAGTAGTAACAGCAGCAGTAGTAGTAACAGCAGTAGTAGTAACAGCAGCAGTAGTAGTAACAGCAGTAGTAGTAACAGCAGCAGTAGTAACAGCAGCAGTAGTAACAGCAGTAGTAGTAACAGCAGCAGTAGTAACAGCAGCAGTAGTAACAGCAGCAGTAGTAGTAACAGCAGCAGTAGTAACAGCAGCAGTAGTAACAGCAGTAGTAGTAACAGCAGCAGTAGTAACAGCAGCAGTAGTAACAGCAGTAGTAGTAACAGCAGCAGTAGTAACAGCAGCAGTAGTAACAGCAGCAGTAGTAGTAACAGCAGCAGTAGTAGTAACAGCAGCAGTAGTAACAGCAGCAGTAGTAACAGCAGTAGTAGTAACAGCAGCAGTAGTAGTAACAGCAGTAGTAGTAACAGCAGTAGTAGTAACAGCAGCAGTAGTAACAGCAGCAGCAGTA
Organism: Salvelinus alpinus; assembly: GCF_045679555.1. Taxonomy (NCBI): domain Eukaryota; kingdom Metazoa; phylum Chordata; class Actinopteri; order Salmoniformes; family Salmonidae; genus Salvelinus; species Salvelinus alpinus. The sequence goes on from NC_092096.1 coordinate 74,048,782, forward strand.
GTAACAGCAGTAGTAGTAACAGCAGTAGTAGTAACAGCAGCAGCAGTAACAGTAGTAGTAACAGCAGTAGCAGTAACAGCAGCAGTAACAGCAGCAGCAGTAACAGCAGCAGTAACAGCAGCAGTAGTAGCAGCAGCAGTAACAGCAGCAGTAACAGCAGCAGTAGTAACAGCAGTAGTAGTAACAGCAGCAGTAGTAACAGCAGCAGTAGTAACAGCAGCAGTAACAGCAGCAGTAGTAACAGCAGTAGTAGTAACAGCAGCAGCAGTAACAGCAGCAGTAGTAACAGCAGCAGTAACAGCAGTAGTAGTAACAGCAGCAGTAGTAACAGCAGCAGTAACAGCAGCAGTAACAGCAGCAGTAGTAACAGCAGCAGTAACAGCAGCAGTAACAGCAGCAGCAGTAACAGCAGCAGTAACAGCAGCAGTAACAGCAGCAGCAGTAACAGCAGCAGTAACAGCAGCAGTAACAGCAGCAGTAGTAACAGCAGCAGTAACAGCAGCAGTAACAGCAGCAGCAGTAACAGCAGCAGTAACAGCAGCAGCAGTAACAGCAGCAGTAACAGCAGCAGTAACAGCAGTAGTAGTAACAGCAGCAGTAACAGCAGCAGTAACAGCAGCAGCAGTAACAGCAGCAGTAACAGCAGCAGCAGTAACAGCAGCAGCAGTAACAGCAGCAGTAGTAGTAACAGCAGCAGTAGTAACAGCAGCAGTAGTAACAGCAGTAGTAGTAACAGCAGCAGTAGTAGTAACAGCAGTAGTAGTAACAGCAGTAGTAGTAACAGCAGCAGTAGTAACAGCAGCAGCAGTAGTAACAGCAGTAGTAGTAACAGCAGTAGTAGTAACAGCAGCAGCAGTAACAGTAGTAGTAACAGCAGTAGCAGTAACAGCAGCAGTAACAGCAGCAGCAGTAACAGCAGCAGTAACAGCAGCAGTAGTAACAGCAGCAGTAACAGCAGCAGTAACAGCAGCAGTAGTAACAGCAGTAGTAGTAACAGCAGCAGTAGTAACAGCAGCAGTAGTAACAGCAGCAGTAACAGCAGCAGTAGTAGTAACAGCAGCAGCAGTAACAGCAGCAGTAGTAACAGCAGCAGTAACAGCAGTAGTAGTAACAGCAGCAGTAGTAACAGCAGCAGTAACAGCAGCAGTAACAGCAGCAGTAGTAACAGCAGCAGTAACAGCAGCAGTAACAGCAGCAGCAGTAACAGCAGCAGTAACAGCAGCAGTAACAGCAGCAGCAGTAACAGCAGCAGTAACAGCAGCAGTAACAGCAGCAGTAGTAACAGCAGCAGTAACAGCAGCAGTAACAGCAGCAGCAGTAACAGCAGCAGTAACAGCAGCAGCAGTAACAGCAGCAGTAACAGCAGCAGTAACAGCAGTAGTAGTAACAGCAGCAGTAACAGCAGCAGTAACAGCAGCAGCAGTAACAGCAGCAGTAACAGCAGCAGCAGTAACAGCAGCAGCAGTAACAGCAGCAGTAGTAACAGCAGCAGTAACAGCAGCAGTAACAGCAGCAGCAGTAACAGCAGCAGTAACAGCAGCAGCAGTAACAGCAGCAGTAACAGCAGCAGCAGTAACAGCAGCAGTAACAGCAGCAGTAACAGCAGCAGCAGTAACAGCAGCAGTAACAGCAGCAGTAGTAACAGCAGTAGTAGTAACAGCAGCAGTAGTAACAGCAGCAGTAGTAACAGCAGCAGTAGTAGTAACAGCAGTAGTAGTAACAGCAGCAGTAGTAGTAACAGCAGTAGTAGTAACAGCAGCAGTAGTAACAGCAGCAGTAGTAACAGCAGTAGTAGTAACAGCAGCAGTAGTAACAGCAGTAGCAGTAACAGCAGCAGCAGTAACAGCAGCAGTAGTAACAGCAGCAGTAACAGCAGCAGTAACAGCAGCAGCAGTAACAGCAGCAGTAACAGCAGCAGCAGTAACAGCAGCAGTAACAGCAGCAGTAACAGCAGCAGCAGTAACAGCAGCAGTAACAGCAGCAGCAGTAACAGCAGCAGTAACAGCAGCAGTAACAGCAGCAGCAGTAACAGCAGCAGTAACAGCAGCAGTAGTAACAGCAGTAGTAGTAACAGCAGCAGTAGTAACAGCAGCAGTAGTAACAGCAGCAGTAGTAGTAACAGCAGTAGTAGTAACAGCAGCAGTAGTAGTAACAGCAGTAGTAGTAACAGCAGCAGTAGTAACAGCAGCAGTAGTAACAGCAGTAGTAGTAACAGCAGCAGTAGTAACAGCAGCAGTAGTAACAGCAGCAGTAGTAGTAACAGCAGCAGTAGTAACAGCAGCAGTAGTAACAGCAGTAGTAGTAACAGCAGCAGTAGTAACAGCAGCAGTAGTAACAGCAGTAGTAGTAACAGCAGCAGTAGTAACAGCAGCAGTAGTAACAGCAGCAGTAGTAGTAACAGCAGCAGTAGTAGTAACAGCAGCAGTAGTAACAGCAGCAGTAGTAACAGCAGTAGTAGTAACAGCAGCAGTAGTAGTAACAGCAGTAGTAGTAACAGCAGTAGTAGTAACAGCAGCAGTAGTAACAGCAGCAGTAGTAGTAACAGCAGTAGTAGTAACAGCAGCAGTAGTAGTAACAGCAGTAGTAGTAACAGCAGTAGTAACTCTCTCTCTCTGTTCCCCCTAGACGTCAGAGGACAGTCAGAGCCAGAGTCTCAGTAGCAGTAACAGCAGCAGTAACAGTGACTCCCGTAGCAGCATGCTTCAGGACAGGACTGCTGTTAACCTGTACGGAGACACACAGGATGACAGCCATGGTAGTGAGGAGAACCAACGCAGAGTGAGGGACACACACACACACACACACACACACACACACACACACACACACACACACACACACACACACACACACACACACACACACACACACACACACACACACACACACGTACGCAGAGACACACAGACACGTAGCCGGAGACATACAAATGCAAAGGCTAAGACACAACTGCAGGTGCACGGGTACACACAAACACACACACAAACACACACACACACACACACACAAACACACACACACACACAAACACACACATTTACTGTGTTCTCTCTCTTTACCAGAATTGGCTGGCTGCCTTCACCCATTACCTGAGGAGGAGTCGCTTGACTGTGATGGGTGGAGCGACAGGTGGGGTGGGGGCTGCTGGTGGGGTGGGGGCTGCTGGTGGGGTGGGGGCTGCTGGTGGGGTGGGGGCTGCTGGTGGGGTTAGGTGTCTCAAAGCAGGTGGGGTGGGGGCTGCCGGTGGGTGTGAGTTGAGAGGTGGGTTAGGGGGTGGGACAGGAGGGGTCACAGGTGAGGTAGGGGGTGAGTTGACAGGTGGGTTAGGGGGTGGGACAGGAGGGGTCACAGGTGAGGTGGGGGGTGATGTGATGGGTGGTGGGACAGGTGAGGTAGGGGGTGATGTGATGGGTGGTGGGACAGGTGGGGTAGGGGGTGATGTGATGGGTGGTGGGACAGGAGTGGTCACAGGTGGGGTGAGGGGTGAGTTGACAGGTGGGTTAGGGGGTGGGGTTGAGGGTGGGGTTGGGGCTAGGGTAACAGTTGAGTTGGGGGGTGCGACAGCGGGTGGGGTGGTGGGCCCTCTCACAGGCTGTAGGGGTGACACCGTCTGCCATAGCAACGAACTGACCTTTGACCTGGGGGACGATGCCCCTGGCAACCAGTACAGCAACCAGCATGGAGATGATTTGATAATGTAGCCAGACCAGAAAGAGATGAGAGGAGAGAGATAACTGGGACTGGGGTTAAAGAAATGAGAGGAGAAAGAGAGGGAGGGAGAGAGTGTGAGGGGGGAAAGAGAGAGAAAGGGGGGGGGGGAGAAGGAGAAGAAAGAGAGAGAGAAGGGGAAGGAGAAGAGAGAGAGAGAGAAGGGGAAGGAGAAGAGAGAGAGAGGGGGAGAATGAGAAGAAAGAGGGAAGGAGAGAGAGGGGGAGAAGGAGAAGAGAGAGAGAGAGATAGAGGGACCCAGGTATACATGTAGAGGTTGATAACCAGTTTTAGTTCCAGACATGTTATCCTCAGTCATGTATTCAGTGTTATAATATATCAAATATATATCAGAGTGGAACATATACTAACATATATCCAAGCATGTAGAGTGTGAGTATACAATATATTATGTATAAGATAATTAGTGTGACCTTATTAATCTATAGCAGGACAACCGTCTCCACAATAGATCATTATAATGGATCTCCTTACATGGTCTCTATATACTGGATTTACCTTCTATTGTACTGGGAAAGTATGCATTTCAGATATATGTGTGTGTTTGTCATGTATTTATAAGTATTTGTGTGTGACACAGTATATATTGACTGAATATGCTGATTAAAAACTTGATAGACGTGTCCTGAGTGTTAAAGATGGTTGTTTTTCTCAGAGGAGAGAGCGAGAGAGGCGGACTAGCAGCAGGTTACTAGGACGTAACATGTGAAGTGTTGGTCCCATGTTTCATAATCTGAACATGTGAAGTGTTGGTCCCATGTTTCATAATCTGAAATAAAAAAGGTCCCAGAAATGTTCCATATTCACAAA